>NC_061119.1:5045483-5143797 GCF_002878395.1 Capsicum annuum
TTTTGAGTAAAAGAAAGAAACCATCTTTTTATTAATTGATTGTACCTAAATGGAATTTGTGTGATGACATTGATGTATGCCTAAAAGGGGCTGTGCAACTTGTTGAGTTCTGCATTAAAAAAGTGTAGCTTTTTGCTGGTGTTGCAAGTTGCTGAACTCAAAAGTGCACTTGCATGTTAAATTTCTGCTGAATTATTGTGTTCTTTCTTGTACTATGATTGTGTGCTTATGTGGGATTTGTGTATGATATTGATGTATGGTTAAAAGGGGTTCTGGTATTTGGCAGTAAAAATACAGCTTTTTGTTTGTGTTGCAAGTTGACTGACCCAAAAGGGCACTTGCATGCTAAATTTCTACTCAATTTAGTCCATTTGAACTTCTAAATCAAACATTATAGTAACACTTTCAAGTTAAGAAAACACCTTTTACATTTAAAGAAAAAAAATAAAGAAGGTATTTCTAAGAATGTCTCGTACTTTAATGACCCTCGATAATTGAACCGGTTGGTTAGCAACAAAACAATACAGAAAAAAGGAAGGGTGGCGCGTGTCAGAAGACAAAGGAGACGTAGAAACTCTAAGAGTGTAATTTTAGCCTAGTGGACTCCAAACGCAAGATTTCATCAATAAACATGAAACTGACAGTAACCTATAACTCCTTTCGGTTCCGTCCATAAATGGTGTATATTGTACGTGCGACCCCCTGTCCCCTTTGCTTTTCCTTTCTCTCTCTCTCTCTCTCTCTCAAACACACACAGAGAGTTACAGTCTCTACATTCTCACTACAACAATTGACTGATGAATCAGGTTCGAGTTTTGCTTTTCTTTGTCACTTTTATGTTGTTTCTTGTGGAATTTGTGGATAACATTGATGTATGGTTAAAAGGGGTTGTGAAAGTTGTGGAATTTGGCAGTAAAAATGTAGTTTTGTTTTTCCTTGTTGTTGTCGTCGTGTGTGTGTTGCAAGTTGCTGGGCTCAAAAGGGCACTTGCATGTTAAATCTTTGTACTTGCATGAACTCAGAAACCATCTTTTTATTAATTGAATGATACACACACTTCCGCTCTACATTCTCACTACAATTGTTTCTCTTTACTGATGAATCAGGTTAATATTTTTGGTTTTCTTTGTCAAATTCTTATGTTCTTTTTTGTACTATGATTGTGCCTATGTACACTGCATTTTGAAATTTGTTTTGAATTTTGGAAGACATTATAATGTATGGTTAAAAGGGATTAAGGGAATTTGTGTGTTGGCAGAAAACTGTAGCTCTTTTTTTCCGTGTTGCGAGTTGCTGACTCAAAAAGGCTCATGCATGTACAAATTTTTGCTCAATTTAGTTTTTTTGGCTATCCCCTTTTTAAAATCGAGAGTAAATAGAGCTGAAGGTAGAAGCCATCTTTTTATTGCTTATTTGAGATATTTAGTTCTGTATGTGCTTGAAAAAGCATTTGAAGCTTGGGGTGTCAAGTTATAGATAAATAGTGCCAAGAAAGTCCTTAAAGTGCATTCCTTCCTTGGAATTACGGAGATCTTTTTGCCTCCATAAGGAAGTCTTTGGCTCCATCGGAAGTACAGGATATTTTGCATGTGTGTTGAAACCGTTTTCCTTTTCTGGTGACACACTGTTCAACTTGTGATTCCCTATTTTCCTTTCAAAAAGTATCTTTGCAAGTTTCCTTTTTTTTTCGATTGAAACAAATTAAGGCTGAAAGCTCTCTTCCAGAGCATTTTTCCTTTCTGAAGATGCACTGCTCAACTCGTGTTTCCCTATTTTCCCTACATCCCCTGTAGCTTCCCTATCGTCCATGGCAAAGAAAGTAAGGTTGGAATCTCTCGTTTGGTAACCCCTTCTGTTGGGTGGAGAAATGGGAACTATGCACTTGAAAATGTTGAATATAATTGTACCCAAAAAGTTAATTATTTTGGTCCATGGAACAGAACGACTTTGCAATTCGCGAGGGGTAAAAACAAACTAGATGAAGATAATTGTAAAATAGAAAGACAGCTTACTTTGCCAATTTATTGAAAAAAAAAGGACTGCTAACTACTATGCATGTCTTCTCATTTTGAAAATGACAAATTTTTTGCGATTGGTAGGGTTACTAGTGAATCATATTATCTCCAGATGAATTCTCTAAATGATTTGCAATTTCGAAGTCTTAATGATTCAATGGTTATTTGGTGCAAAGGGCACTTAATTTTTTAAGGCTAATTTCTAAAATTTGTTGCACCTGTCCCTAGGATGTTCAGGCTTGCTCGAAGATTTCAGGACTGTTGTTCTCATTACATCTTACAAGTTTTTGAGTGTGTATCTTTCTTATGTTCATTTTTATTTTCTTAAGACAGGTTTTTGTACATTGGTTTTAAAAATTATTTTACAGTAACCCCACTTTCTAAAATGCTGCCACTTACGCCAACCTGCCTATTTTGTGTCCCAACATAAATGCTTTCACCAATGCATACTATGTATGTTTTAAGAAATAATGAAACATGAGAGATGGAAATAAATTGAGAGTATTTTACACCTAAATGCTTTTACAGGCACATATTAGACATTTATCTAAAACCACATAAGTCTGTTAGAATGTATGATTGAGGGGATTGGTCATTGTCTCCTTATATGGTCTTGAACAACCCTCCCTCGTTAACTAGCTTTTGGGTTTTGGGGTTGAGTTAGACACAACATTGGTTGAGGAATGAGTGGTGTCTACTTATTTGGTTTTTGGAGATGGGCTAGCTATTGGTGTTGAGTTAGTCCAAGGTTCTTTTTAGTTGCACTTAATCTACTACATCTATGCATAAATTTAACTAAGTCTGAGGAAGCGTCTAACGTTTTGCTATTTCTGTTTGCAGAATTCAGCATTTCGAAGTGGTCTTGCTTCTCTAGGGGTCTGGTTTGATGAACCAGGTACTAACAAATGCATTTTCAACAATATATTAATTTGCACTGTGGATGCTTTGTGCTGGTGCAAAATATTAATTGTCTCATTGTTTTAGAGTCTCAAACCACTTGTTACTTTATATGAACTAATATATTCCTTGATAAGTTGCTTTGTTTTTCCTTTTGTTTTTCTTATGTGATTCAATTTTTTTTCCTGTTTATAATTGATGTGGATATACTTTATAGGCTTTTCTCTTTTTCTTGTGCTATTTTATTATGATCTAAGGAAGTCATTGCCGTGTTCTTTCTTGTTAAATTCAGATGAATTTGAAATGGTACATTGATTGTTCTGTTTTGGAATTTAATGGCAGCCGGAGTTATGTCTATTTTGACGGTTACTTAGATTGACCAACATGGTAAGTTTGGCACCCGAACCTGCATTGGTGTTCTAGTAGGCTGTTCTGGTGCCACGATTTGTGGTTCCGAGGAGCGTATTGTATATGCAGAGAGCAAATATGTTCTTGTTAGCTTTTTATATGTCTGATGATGGTATCAGCTATCAGGTTTTTCAGTTTTGGTTGGCTAATTTTGTTACTTTACAGTTAGCTTTTGATTTTATGTATTGTGAATCTGTTTTATTTTTCCTTTCCGCAAATTGCTAACAATGAAATTCATTCTTCTAGACGTTGATGTATTGTGGCTCATGCAACAAAAAGAACAACTTGAATTATTTCCTGCGGCATGATTCCAGTTCTTATCCACCATAAAAAGAATCCAATTCTTGTGCAGAGTGAATGTCATAAAAAGGATTATTCACAATATTTCTTACTTGATGACCCCTTTTTTGCGGTATTGTAATTACTGTTTCTTAGCGCATAGAAGATGAACCTGTTATTCAAGCTTTAAAAGATGATACAATTTATGCTTCATGTTGCTTTTAGAAACCCGTGACGATCATGCTTCTATCTCTGGTGCCTTGTGTTTTGATGAGAAGAGGGTATTAAGGGGCATGGAAAGGAAAGGTGCTTTGTACAATATAGGTATGCCATCTCATGTTTTTCTTTTATCCTGGGGAAGGAAGTCGTTTTGGCGTATAGTATAATGTATAATATAGCCCTTGGTCTTTGACTGTTAAATCTGTTTATATATAATTATGCTATGTTCACTTTTAATGGTTCCTTTTTGTGGTTCTCAGGTTCCAGTATTGCACCTAAAAGGGAAAATGATATTAACCACGAAGTATGTGACCTTCCCTTTTGGTAAATTGCTTTTTTAGATTATGGAATTTGATACTTGGTCACAAGTTTATGTTATTTATGTCCCCCATTTTCACAGATCAGAAGAAAAAGCTGTTGTCCCCAATTTTCCATTTTGAAGAGCCTTTATCTTTTTGAACCTCTGTAATACCTTATCAATTTTGTCTCGCTTTTCTTTCCTTTTATGCATACGAAGGAGTCTGTCTCGGTGTCTTTTTTAGCAGTTTACCTACCCTCTCATCTAGATATAGGTTCTCGGAAGATGAGTTGATGGGTTTCTTAAAGGCACGGAAGTGTATGGGATGTTATCTTTTTTCGATAAGGTAATAAATTTTTGTGACAGTTGGCCAATTACCTGTATACAAGTGGTACACTAGTAAAGAATCTACAAAAACAGATGGTTCTCTACAAACGATGCGCAGCTATCTATACAGACAGGTTCATGGGTACACCAGCGATAAAGGACAAGAGGCTATGGCTATTCCGTAGGTGTATAAAAGTACTCTACCCCTTTAGAAGCCTTCTATTTTCATCTTCCCTCTCTCCACACAGCCCATATAAGCGCGAGTGGAGCAACTTCTACGCCCTGGCCCGTGTGTCCTCATCTGCCTCCCACAGCTCCAGCTGAACAACAACTTCCATCACACAACAACAACAACAACAACAACAACAAACCCAGTGTATTCCCACAAAGTGGGGTCTGGGGAGGGTAAGATGTACGCAGACCATACCGCTACCTCCGAAGTAGTAGAGAACAACTTCCATCACACATTTTCAAAAAAGCACATCTTTGTGTAATTGAAAGAAGTACTATGACCTCATAATTAAAAAAAGTATACATTCTACTATAAAAAAAACAATAACGTACCTAGTGTAATCTCACAAAGTAGTCTTGGCTGTCAATTTGAGATGGAGGCACTGTATGACTCTTTTTTGTCTCTAGGAGATTAAACACAGCTCCACAAATGTTAGACATCAAGGAGTTGTTCTTCCAAATTGCTTTGACATTCTGATGTATAACCAAGTTGCTTTGCGGACCTTGAGTTGATTTCTTTTTCTTTGTCGTTGGAATCACTAAATTGTTTCCTGTTGCTCTGATTCTTTTGGTTTTGGGAGTTCCTTTCCTGCGCATGTTGGCTGTTTCAAGGGTGTTTTTTTTGTTTTTCGTTCAATCATTACTATCTTGAGATCTTTTGTCTTTGCTGGATAACCTGGTAAATATGCCAGGTGCTTGATCTTAAGCAAAGTCAATTTGAAGCTGGAAAAGTTCAAGCACAAAATGATCTTTCCACTCCATGTGAAGATTATCTTTTAGGTAAATCATTTTCGTTAGTTATGGCATTCTTATTATTACGACAAAATATTGTATATTAAGAACTACAATTTTTTCTGGTCTTCTTGGAAACAGATATTGAATTTGCTGAAAGCATCACAAATCTGGATTATGGTTCAAGTAGAGGATTGCTGGACCCTATTTTAGAAAGTCAGATTCCATTACCTAGTTGTGATGGAACCGACTCATGTGGAATGCCATACTCTTCAGGATTAGTTGCGCAAGAAGCTCAAAGTCAGAATGCTATGTTTGGCCTTACCAATTCAGAGTTGCATGACCTTTCTCACCACAAGTGTGAAAGTCGGATACTAGTTGAGTACAATGCTGTGAAATTCCCAACTGCGTTCAATCCAGGAGATATCAGCAATGTGGATGATGTGGCAGACTTCTTTGCTGAAGCTGTGTCTTCTGAGAAGATGAATGACAGCATGATTGACCATTCTGCACTAACATCTAACGGAATTTCTTTGATGTCTAATCCTACGCAAAATGAGGGGCAAGATGTAAACTGTGAAAGCTTTGATGTGCATGAATCCGCAGTTATAGGCCCTCCAGTCACTTCTCAAGTGATAAACGTTGACACTCCTGTCACTCAAAAGCGTCTACGCAAGCCTACACGAAGGTATATTGATGAATCCTCAGATCTGAATGCTAGACGTTCTAGGAAAAAGACTGAGGTTTCTACTAGTGCACCAGAATCAAAGAATAAGTTTCTCAAAGTCAGATGTCAAAAGAAATCTCGTGCAGAGTCTATGGAAATGGAATTGTTTTCCGAGGAGTCTTCTTATAAAGCTATTCAAGTGCCTTTTGCTTCTCTTGTGAACGAAGAATGTGATGAGAGGCCTGCATCCAATGCAATACAGGTACATTCCAAAAAAAACACTGAAACAAAATGTGTATTTTCATTTATGTGATCCTTGCACTGGTCCATGTATGAGTGTATTAAAGGTGCTCCTAACCCCCTTATTAGGCTTGTAATATAACTTCGTGCAAGTCAGTTCACAAATAACAATTAGCCAACCTCTTTGCTGACAACCTGTTCAAAACCATAATGAACCAGAGTCGGTGTAGCGCAGTGCTTGCTTGAAATTTTTGGGTGGTGAGTTCAGGCACTCTTTGAAAACAAAGGATGATCTTTCATATCATTGTGTTATTGAGCATACTGTCATACCCGCCATACTTCTCCTGGATCCTTTTGCAATTTGGTTAATAACATCTGAATCTTCAGTTATCATTTTCCTTTAACATAAAAGTTGATCTCTTTGAAGGTTTTTAAACCTCACAAGGAGGAACTTCATAAGGAGCCTATGGTTGTGAATCCTAAAGACGATGCCGTTGCGCCAAAGAAGTTGGATCAAGATGGTGCCCGGAGGAAAAATCACCGGCTCTGGACTGTTTCAGAAGTCAGAAAGTTGATTGATGGAGTTGCCCAATATGGAGTTGGAAGATGGAGTCATATAAAGAAGCTTTATTTCTCATCATCTAGTCATAGAACACCTGTGGATCTCAAGGTAAGCACAATGGTCACTATCAGGCATGCTTCAACTGGCCAAGTCAAGAAAAACTATGCATCATCTAGTGTTTGCTTGTTACTTACCTAAAGTTTGCACTTTGTTGCTTAAACTTCTCGCAGGATAAATGGAGAAATCTTCTTAAAGCATGCTATCTCCAGAAACAAAGCAAAATAACGGTTAGTTTTCATTTTCGAAATTTGATTATTAATGATACTCTATGCGTGCTGTGAATCATGAACCTTTATTTAACTTAATGCAATAGCTTTTAGCTTTTTTGTTATATAATTATTTTTTGGTTGTATACTATATAGAAGAGCAAGAAGAGGAGGGCCAGAGCCGGAGTGGGTCGGCCTAGAATTAGGTGGGGTGGCTTGAGGCCGAGCAGTGCGTTAGAGATTGAGGAGAAAGTGGCAGGTTTGGGGGTGTGGGAGTGCAGGGGGGACGTGGAGACTGTGAGATAGGGATGCCAGATGCATCACGGAGGCTGTCAGAGAAGTTTTGGGTGTTTCGAGGGTTTAGGCAGGACGACATAAGGGGGGACTGGGGGTGGAATGAAGAATTTAAGAAGGTGGAGACTAAGAAGGGGGCATATGTTAAGTTTGATTGAGAGTAATGATGCAGAGGAGAAGCGGGTGAATAGGGAGGCCTACAAAGTTGCAAGAAAGGAGGCTAAGCTTGCAGTTACGGCGGCTAAGACTACAGCGTTTGAGAGCTTGTATGCGGGGTTAGATGCAAAAGGCGGGGAAAAGAGGTTGTATTGGCTTGCTAAGGCTAGGGAGAGGAAGGGTCGGGACTTCGACCAAGTGAAGTGCATTAAAGAGGAAGATGGTACAGTTTTGGTGGAGGATGTCCACATTAAGAAGAGATGGCAGGAGTATTTCCATAGGCTTTTGAACGAGGAGGGGGATAGAGGTATCGAGTTAGGAGAGCTAGAACACTCGGAGGAGAGACGTGGTTTCAGTTATTGTAAACGTTTTAGGGTTAAGGAGGTCAGAGAAGCTATTTGTAGAATGCGAAGGGGAAGGGTGACGGGACCTGATGAGATTTCGGTGAATTTTTGGAAGTTTATAGGTAGGGTTGGTTTAAGGTGGTTGACTGATTTGTTTAACGGCATTTTCAAGACGGCAAGGATGCCGGAGGCTTGGAGGTGGAGTACGATGATTTCATTATATAAAAACAAGGGAGACATCCAGAGTTGCACTAACTATAAAGGTATCAAGCTGTTGAGTCATACTATGAAGATTTGGGAGAGGTTAGTTGAGCTGAGATTGAGGAGGATCGTGTCCATTTCGGAGAATCAGTTTGGTTTTATGCCTGGTCGCTCGACGACAGAAGCAATTCACCTGGTGAGGAGATTGGTGGAGCAGTATAGGGAAAGGAAGAAGGATTTGCATATGGTGTTCATCGACTTGGAGAAGGCTTATGACAAAGTTCCGAGGGAGGTTCTGTGGAGGTGTTTAGAGGCCAAAGGGGTCCCGGTGGCGTACATTAGAGTTATTAAGGACATGTACGATGGAGGGAAGTCTCGGGTGAGAACGGCGGGAGGGGACTCAGAGCATTTTTCGGTCGAGACAGGGTTGCACCAGGGTTCGACTCTTAGTCCGTTCCTGTTTGCGTTGGTGATAGACATGTTGACACGGAGTATTCAAGGAGAGGTGTCGGGGTGTATGTTGTTCGCTGACGATGTAGTGCTGATTGATGAGACGCGGGTGGGTGTGAATGAAAAATTGGAGGTTTAGAGGCAAACCCTTGAATCTAAGGGGTTCAGGTTGAGTAGACCCAAGACGGAGTATATGGAATGCAAGCTTAGTGAAGTGAGGCAGCAGGACGATGTGGTGGTGAGGTTGGATTCCCAGGATGTCCGAAAGAGGGATAGTTCTAAGTATCTTGGGTCTATGATTCAGGGGAATGGCGAGATTGATGAGGATGTCTCTAACCGTATTGGAGCAGGTTGGATGGAATGAAGGCTCGCCTCGGGAGTGTTGTAGGACAAGAAGGTGCCACTAAAGCTTAAAGGTAAATTCTACAGAGTGGCAGTCCGTCCTGCTATGCTATATGGAGTAGAGTGTTGGTCAGTCAAGAACTCCCACATTTAAAAAATGACGGTAGTGGAAATAAGAATGTTGCGTTGGATGTGTGGACTTCCCCAGAGGGGATAGAGTCAGGAATGAGACCGTCCGAGAGAAGGTGGGAGTGGCTTCGTTGGAGGATAAGATGTGCGAAGGAAGGTTGAGATGGTTTGGGCATGTGATGATGAGGGACACGGATGCCCCAGTTCGTAGGTGTGAGAGGTTAGCATAAGATGGCTTCAGGAGAAGGAGAGGTAGGCCGAAGAAGTACGGGAGGGAAGTGATTAGACATGATATGGAGCAGCTTTTGCTTACTAAGGACATGACCCTAGATAGGAAGGTATAGAGATCGTGGATAAGGGTAGAAGGCTAGGTTGTGTGCGTGGTTTTAGTAGGTAGTTAGAAGAGCTCAGGTTGAGTCGGGCTAGTAACCCTAGGATTGGGTCTAGAGATAGGAGCCCGATCAGGCGGGATTGGGTCTCTTTTTCCTATTGCGCTTATTTATTTTATTTCTAATTGCTTTGAGTTCTATTTTTATTGTGTCTTATTCCTTTCATGTTATGTCATCCATCTTGCTTCTTATTTAATTACGCTTTGGGCTACTTTTCTCTATCTTGAGCCTGGGGTCTATCGGAAACAGCCTCTTTGGAGGTAGCGGTATGGACTGCGTACATTCTACCCTCCCCAGACCCCACTTGGTGGGAATACATTGAGTTTTTTGTTGTTGTTGTGTATACTTTATAGCCATCATACATACCGAGTACATGACCCTAGATAGGAAGGTATGGAGGTCGAGGAGACGATGATTTGGGTAGAAAGGTAGTAGCCATATGTTGTAGTACTCTTCCGTGGGAGAAGCAGGGAGCTACTCGCCTTTGCTCATCTTTTAGTAGTCTTACCCAGAATTTGCATAGTATCTTATTATTCAATTTTACTACTGCATGTTTCTTAGATTGCTTTGCTTATCTTGCTATTTTTTTGTCGTCATTTTCCTTTCTTTGCTTTGATTACACTTCTTGTGAACCTAGGGTGTGCCGGAGACAACCTCTCTACTCCGACCCTCCCCAAACCCACAAGTGCAAACAAATAATTATGATGGCTATCATACCCAGTGTACTTGAGTTCCCTTTCCACTTTTAACTTATTTATACATGTTTAGTTGCATTTTCGTTTTCTAGTAGTATGATTCGAACTCATCAAGTTATAGTAGGAATCTCAACTTTCAAGAATCTTTGCCTATATGCTGAGTTTGGTATATATTGTCTAGTCCAGCCACTTCATTTGACATATAATATACCGACTTGGAGTGTTTGACGTTCTTTAGACTTTCCCTTTGTTTCAGAGTGCTTACTTTTCTAATGATAGTGACCGCATTGTCATTGGTGCAGGAAAAGGGTAAACATAATCTGTCTTGGCGACCTTTGCCCAAGTCTGTCCTTCATCGAGTCAGTGAACTGGCCAACATGCATCCGTATCCAAGAAACCGGAGATGCGAGAGTTCCCGTTCTCCATGTGCCTCACCTTCTCCCGAGCATTTTAACAATACTAACATCCAGTGACAGACCCCAGCTGTCCTTCCGGAGATTCCTTCAGCTTTCTTTTACTCTCCTATGCATAGTTACAGGAGTAACATCATCTGGTGACAACCCGATTTTACGTGCAAATATTGGTTGAGCTCTCTTATATACCAACTCGCAGCATAGTTTGTGTATAGAGCAAGCTTCATTTCAAGTTAAAAAAGGTTTCCTGTATAATCCTCATTGCCTCTAGAAGTGCATTGGTCACATATGTAAACCTTTTTCGAATTTCTAATTGATACAAGGTACTTCATGTTTCAGCACTTGGTGCATAAGGCAGTATATGAAATAGTTTGCGCTGCCACGCTGATTTCTCATTTACTACAAAGTTTTGTGCAAGGTAAAGCTGCGTACAATACATCCTTGTGGTGGGGCTCTTCCCCGGACCCTGTGCATAGCGGGAGCTTTAGTGTACCGGCCTGTCCTTTTTTTTTACAAAGTTGTGTGCAAGTATTGATGCAACGACATACCCTGTGTAATCTAATATACACCCCATAAGTGGCATAGCTTACAAGCACTAAACAATTTTTTGTTGCAGTCTTGCAATTGTCATTCAGCAGTATAATAAATAAGTGATCCCCTATGTCACATGCATGCAATTTGAATAGCAATAAACACATAAAGATTGTCTTTTTACTTGTAAATTTCCTGTGTTATCTTTTACTATGATATTAACATGTCCATTATAGTCTCATAAGCGAGGTTTCAGAAGGGTAGATTTAGAATGTACGCATACTTATCTCTAATCTCTTAAGGGGAAGACTATCTTATAATCGAGGTTTCAGAAGGGTAGAAGGGTAGAGTGTATGCATATTTATCTGGGTAGATTTAGAATGTACGCATACTTATCTCTACCTCGTGGGGTAGGAAGGTTTATCTTATAATCTCTTAAAGGGGTTTGAAAAAGATAAAAGTGTAAATTTTGTTTCTGGTCATGTGACTAAATTACTACTTGGTTGTAATCTGTATTTTGAGAATTTGCTCGAGGCAAGTAAGCTAAAGGTAAGGCACTTTTCTTAAGGATTCACAAATTTACATTGAGCTAGTACATTAAGGGGTCGTTTGGTGGAGCATTAGTTTAATGTGTATTAATAGTACTTTGTTTGGTATATCTTTAATTAATGCAAACATTAGTTATACACTCTATTGTGTATTGAGGTGTGTATTACTAACACCTCAAAATTCATGACATTAGTAATGCAATGGATCTAATGCATGCATTAACATGCTTAAAGACCCTATTACCGTTCAAAAAAATTTTCGCATCCTTTCCAACATATATATTGAGTGTATTATGTAAAAAAAAAAAAATAATTAAAATTATGTAATTCATATTTTTTTTAATATATCAAACCAAACACTGCATAAGAAAAATACAAGTATAACTAACGCAAGCATTACTAATACATCATATTTTGCATTATTTTTATATACTCTACCAAACGACTCTTAAGGGATAAAACAAGGTTCTCCCTTCCCATTTCATATAACCATAGACGAAGGGCTCTCGCTCAACGGATCAATTTGACTTTTCACTTTGCCATCTAGAGATAGTTTGCCCTGAGTTAGGATAATGCCAGTATATCAGTTCATCTTCATCGAAGGCCAAGATCTCCATAAATTCGATTATTTTGCCTCTCTTTGCTTCTGAGGCAGTTTAATGGATCGGGGATAACATGCTGATGTTTTATCGACGGAGTAGTTTGGCACTTCGATGTCAGCTCATCACATCCTGGGGTTGAAGAAGGTCTCAAAAGTTTGGTTGTTCACCGATTCAAGTGGTACGTGAGTTGGGTTTAGAACGTAGTCTATGACACACTTATAGAAGACGAAAGACAAACACAGTTTTTGAAACGGAAATATTTTATAAAGGAGTACAACACTTTCTTATTAGGATTCACAAATTTACAAAAGAGCAGGTACATCAAGGGATAAAGCGCTTCATATAAGAAGGTTCTCCCTTCCCATTTCATCAGAATTTTCGCTAAGGGGGTTCATAAGTGAATATAAAAACTAATCGAAGGGGGTTTAACATCTAATATATATACATAAAAAATAATTTTAATCATGTATATATAACATAATTTTCTGACTATAATGTAGATTCGCCACTGCACAGAAGGTAGGTAGTAACACTCTTACAGATCGCTAAGAAATAAAGCGCTTCATATAAAAAGATTCTCCCTTCCCATTCCATAAACCCAAGAGGGAGAGTTGGAGTGACACTCCTATACAAGATAGAAAGACAAACACAATACATATATAGTTTCGAAAACATATTTCATCAATCAGAGTTACAAGATAGATACAAACTTCAACCTCTTCCATTATCTCCACCATCACCACCACCACCACCACCACCACCACCACTTACAGAGCTGTCTCCCCTCCAATTATAGTTTTCTCTTGGTATGTTATGATGATTGTCTACATTGCGATCGGGGTACATATATCTCTTCCCTACACCAAATCCCATGCCATTGTCCATGATATGTTCATGATGTCCTCCCATCAAGGCTTTTCTAGGATATGCTACCCCCAAGCAAGAAAAAACCATGACTATAATCAACACAAACACCAAGTATTTCTGCATGTTGAAACACAATAGCTTCATATTAGTCTTGTTAAGAGAATATTGCTATTTGTACTCACAATATATAGAAGTTAACTATAGAAATTTAGGTTATATGAGTGTATTGTTTATTTAATAAGTTAGGTTATATAAATGATGTGAGATTTATATGTTGGTTTTATGGGGTCTCCACCATAAAAGATCATAATGGGGTTTGTATATATATATATATATATATATATATATGTGGTTAGTGTAAGAAATTTTTACACAATCAAGTCACAGTTTACGTTTACATATCTTACTTTTGACATTATTACAACTCGAATATTTGAAGGAAATTTATTTTTAGATATTCTTTGAGTGACCTGATAATGTAATATTTTTATTTTTTTACATTGACGGTGTATATATTTTTAAAATATATTCTTCCAACGAGATGAAGCAGCCTAAATAGGGAAATCCCACATAATGAATTAAGTGGGAATGGTGGACTTTAGTGAAGTCAACAGAAGCATCATTAATTTCCATTAGTTGCTGCATTACTCTATTATATTATAATTAGTTTTATTTTTAAGCAAAAACAGTGTAAAATTGCCCCAATACCTACTAAATAAACTTTAACTTCGCTTGTGTGAACTCGCTCACATTATCGGTTTATCGAGTCTGGATGAAGAAGTAAGGGTGTTGTAACGACTTAAATTTTTAACACATAAATACGAAATGTATTTATAATTACTGAACACAAATTACAACTTAGAATTCGAGGATCAGTTGGAAATATCCTCTCACACACCCACGACTAAGCTCGGAACAGAGATTAACCTAGCCATATTGCTTGTTCTTGGCCCAATAACCACTTGTGTGACCTTGATATTAATGTTGGGCTGGACGGGGTTCACAACAGTTGCATTGCTGAGGATCAATTGGAAATACTCTCTCTATCTACGAATGTAGGGAGTAAGGTCGACCACACATCTTACTTCTATATGTAAGATTACGCTGAATTTGTTAATTGTTAGCCTGCCTATTGAACCCAAGGAAATTGACAAGAGACAAATTGCTTTATTTTGGCCAATCAAATTTAAAAAATTAACTCTTTTTTTTATAATTAAAATGTGGTCTTGGACAAGGATTACATTACCTACAGTTTTTGGCACTTACATAGACACATATTTTTAAAAAATTTCATATAATAAGAGATATATATATATATAGAGAGAGAGATACGAGTAAAAGTTACTGAGTGAGTCATAGTATGAAAAATTCTGCGTACGCAACTAAAATTTAAGATAATGAGTGGAGTGGTTTCGAATATAAATCCCTTTGCAAACACTTATTTATTTAACGATCGATTCTAGAGTTTACACGACAATATATAGTCATTTCTTTGAATAGAAAATATTAACATTTTTTTTTTTTTTTTGAAAAAAAGATATTTCTTTGAATAGGCATATGTTCAAAATTTGAACTTTAGAAGTTTAGAATTCTACTATAGCGATCTCAAATATTAATATATAAAGTTTACATCATACTTATAAATTCGATTGAACCATACTTTACGCGCTTTAAATTTACCCCGAACAAATAAAAACGTTACTACTTATTAAATTTAACCAATGACTGAATGTGAAATTTCATAATGCAAATACAAATATAATTGAATTTCGATACAAATATCAAATATCGAGTGGAAACAAAAAAAATGACTGAACGTAAGCAAACTTGGTGGGAATTAAGTGGAAACATATCCCACCAGCTACAGAACTTCCTAACCCACAATCTTATATACAAAATATATAATTTATAGATTCATTAATGTGATTTAATTAAAATATCATCAGACTAATCGATTACCATAATTAAATTTCATGTTTCGATTTACGTGTCATACTTTCCTTTCTGAATTTCTCATAAAAAGAAAATACTCTTTTTTATTTCGTTGTGGTGGACGGACGCTAAGATGGAAAATAAGTACAATGTTTCTGTTGCAAGATAATGAGAGGTCGTTCCTCTAATTTAACTTTAAATTTATTTTAATGGGATGATTTATAATGGAACCCTGCTTCTTATACCACAAATTTAGATTTTTTTTTCTTTATTTCGTAAACTTCATGAGTTTTAAAGAATTAATAGTAAGTATACTCACAATCATATTATACTTACATGGAAATAATCTTATATGACCACATATAAGTTGGATAGAAGAAAATAAGTTTTTCAGATTTTTTATGTAAAAATGAAAATCTCTCTTATATAAAGGACATAAAATTAAAAATAAATTTGTTATACTCATTTCACATGAATATGAAAAAGCAAATGACGGATCCTTAAGCATGTAAAATCAGGGTTCAAACACACGTCATGCATTTATAAAATCACATAATTTTTTTTTTTTTTGGAAATTCTCAGGGATATATATACTCACAATAGTCTCTGCCCTTTGAGTGAAAACTGTGGTGAGAATTTGCGGTAACGTGCTCACTGCAATAGCTCACAAAATGAAATATGCAATGTAAACTACACTACGCAAACCCATGCGACGAGCTCATGGATGAGCGGCAGATGGAGGCTGGATTCGATCCAAAGTCTCGCACATGAAAGATCAAAATATAGGTTCACACACATGTCATGCATTTCTAATTAGATCACATAATTTTATTTTATTTTTGGAACTCCCAGGGATATACTCACAATCTTTGTCCTTCGAGTGAAAACTGCTGTGAGAATTTGTGGTAACCTGCTCAGTGCGAAATAGCTCGCAAACCAAATATGCTATGTAAATGGCACTATCCAAGCCCATGCCACGAGCTCATGGCTGAGCGGCAGATGGAGGCTGGATTCGATCCAAAATCTTGCACATGAAAGATCCACCTCCCAGCTATTCAATCATGTCATTGCAGCTGATCACGTAAATATCGAGTGAATAAATTATTATAGAGACTTATAATGTGTTTAGGATATGAAATGATTTTCATTAATTATTAGATCATGCACACGAATGGATTGTCATGAAAAATTGAAAGGAGTTTGGTGAGAAAAATGATTGAATTAATAAAAAATGCAACAAAATTCTTTGAATCTCTATTGATTTTCTTGAGAACATGCATTGTCTCTTTAGATCACATTTAGAGCTATTGAAAAATAAAAAGTAGAATGGGCACATAATTCCAACTTTTTTTCATAATTGAGTTATTTTTGTGGTATCAATTGAATGGAATTTGGTGTCGGCTGTTCAAGCACTTTTAATCAGTGGAAGAATCAAAATTTTTACTAAGAAGGTTTGAAAGAAAATATATGAGCTAGTCGAAGAGAGTTCAACGTTAACTATATATACATAAAAGATAATCTTAACCATATATGAATAGTATAATTTTTTGTTGAAAGGAGTTCGAATGAACCCAATGGTGGAGCTACCTTTGCTCCAGGGGATTCATTCAAATCCCTTTGACGGAAAATTATATTGTTTTTATACTATTTTTATATGGTTAAAAATATTTTTTATGAATATATAATATATGTTGAACCCCCTTCGATTAGTTCGTATATTTACTTCTGAACCTCGACCCCTCAATGAAAATGCTGACTCCCCCACTGGATGAACCCCTGAGCTAAAGGCGGCTCCACCGCTCTTCAAATCAATCATATACTTTATTGAAACTAAAAATTACACAAATACACAACTTATGTTTCCATTACAAAAAATCCTAACTCCCTAAACATATTACAAAAATCCCAATATATATACAGAATGTTATGTATATGTCGGTTATGTTATGTATATTAATAGGGAGAGAGTGTAAAGTAATTAAAAAAATAGAAAAAAATGTAAGTACTTTCAAAAAGATTTAATATTTATGTTATTTATACTTATTGAAATAGGCGAAACTCCCCGTTTGAAAATCATAAACGAGACTTTTATTTCATACAACCCAAAGCAAAATTAAACACCCAAAATACTAGTTGTAAATCTATTAAAATCTGATCTCATCTTAAGAAGTTCTGACCTATAGACAGTTTATTGAGATGAGATCATAAAAAAAAATCAAAGAATTAAAATATATATATGCACTGTAATTTTTTTATGGAGGGGTTCAGGCATACACCTTAGTAACCCAGATCTGCTCCTGACTAGGATTGGGCATAAAATATCAAAAACCAAATTATCGAATTGAATCGAAAAATTGGATAATTGGTATTTGATAATTCGATATTTGGTATGGTATTTGAGAGTAAAATTTTAATATTTTGGTATTTGGGATTGGGTTTGGTACAAAATATTAATACCGTTTGATATTCGGTATTTACCGAATATCGAATATATAGAGAGAGTTAATAGGTCACTCAACTTTGAACTTTTATCCCAGATTTCTGAGTAAAAATGTGAAAGTTGAGTGACTTTCTCAGTAAAAATGTAAAAGTTGAGTGACCTTCTGAGTAAAGATCAAAGTTGAGTGACTTTCTGGGATAAAAGTCCAAAATTGAGTGACCATTTGGGATAAAAGTCCAAAGTTGAGTGACCATTTGAGTTATTAACTCTCTATATATATAACCCAACTCAATAGACAGTAATACTAGTCATCCAAAAAAATCTCTTGGACCTTGATAATAAATTCGTAAAAAGCAACAAAAAGAATACTAAATAGGGTTTCTATTAAATATACTTTTTGAAATTTAAACGTACATGTGTACATGTTCAACTTTAATATGGTATTACCAAATATCGTACCGAACCAAAGTTTAATTTACCGATTACCAAACTACCGAACCGATGTGGTATGTGGTATCTATGTTCAAATACCAATTACCGAATTACCGAACCCGAACTTTAAAAATACCGAACGCCCACCGCTACTCCTAACCACAAACACAAACATAGAAATAAAATTTACGTACATTCTATTTTCTTCATACGTTATTTATGAAATTATAATAAATATGTTAGTATTGTTATTGTTGTTGAAGTTAATTTATAAAAAATCGAGACATAATTATTTCCAGTTAAACATAGGATTTCAAGATGAATTAGTCAGAATATTCTAGATATGTAATGGAACATATACCTTATGACTACAAGAGAGTAGATAATGTGAGCCAATTATTTTTAGCTTGTAAAATTCATCACTATCTATCTTATAACGACGTTAATAAGAAAGAAATATTTATTTTAGACCAAATGCATAATTAATCTCTTAAATTTGTGTAGACATTCTATTTATACATTCAAATTAAGTTTTATTACACACCTCAATTCTTAATAGGATGTTTAAATTAGATTTTCAGTTTAAATTTTAAAATTTATTTTGCGTGTATACTCATTCGTTATTAGCTAATTAAATTAAAATTATGATATATATTATAATATACGTATCCATCTTAATAAGTTGTAAAACTCTCATCATTTTCTACTTTGAGGTTGTTACCGATAATTAAAGGAAATACAAATTATATAATAAACTTAATTATATAGTAGACTAATAAAAAAACAAACACAATAGTTTATAATAATAAACTGACTAAAAACTAAAAATACACGTGTGATGGAAGTGCACGAATGCAATCAAATCATTGGTTGGAATTAAATTATTTAATAAATGCATGATTTCTGTCTTAGTTGGCCGGTGGTCATTGTTTTTCATTTTGTGATAAATAATGAAAAAATTATGTGACATACAAAATATAGATACTATATTTATATATACATAGATATAATTTTAAAATATTATCTAATATAACTATATTAAAGATTTTATAACCTATTATATGCATAAATATATTTGCATGTATTTGTGACTTACAAATACGAATGCATCATTTATATCTGCACGGGTATATCATATGCAAATACAACTGAACATGATACAAAATAAATATACATTTATATGTGCTCTATATATATCTGCTCAGTATATATTAGGTATTTGCATTTCGATTTCAATTGTAATATACAAATGTATATGCAAATTGAATTCTTCAGTGTATATATACAATTGGTCAATACATAAATAGGTCCCTGGTCAATCCACGTAGGCTGTGTGTGATTCACGTGCACGATACTGAGCAAAAGCAGACTCAAAATATGTGTCACGTTAGACGGGTGGGCTTACTAGACACACTTTATCAAGTGTTCAAGGGTTCAATAGGAACGTAGCCTCATTAAGATGTCAACAGGGAAAAAACTGACAAGTTCAAGGGGCCTCTTATGTATTCCGTCTAAATACAAATGTTTGAAATATATTTCTATGACCTACTAAACATGCAAAAAAATAACTTGATACAAATGCATTTGCATGTTTATATAATCTACAAATACAAATGCATTATTTATATCTGCAAAGTATATCATACACAAATATAATTGAAGTATTTGGTTTGTATTAAATGGTTCTGCAATGAATATATACAATTGATCAATGGCTATTAGGTACTTGTATTTGATTTCAATTGTATGATACGAGTGTAGATGATATAAATCAATTCGCTGAAGTTGATTCAATTGTATATTGCAATTTTATTCATTGATACAAATTAATTTGCTAATACAAATATAAATCGATACAATGATACAAGTTTCAATTGTAATATATAAATGCAGACGATACAAATTAATTCGCAGATATAAACGCTGAAGTTGATTCAGTTGCATATTATCATTTTATTCAATGATATAATCAATTCGCTGATACAAATCAATTCCTCTCTCTCGATCTCTCAATCTCGCTAACCTCTTTCCTCCTTTTTAACTCGTAGCTATGAATTGTAATTGTGCAATTTATAGTTATATATCTCTGGTTAAGCCCAAGCTTTAGTCCTTTTTGAGAGTTTCCCATTTATAATAGAACAAGTTGCACATTTAACCGATCGATTAAAAATAATTATATTTATTAATAAAATATATAAAAAAAACATATATCATTATAGTTAATAATATTATACATTAACATAAAGTTTATGTATTTATCAGTTATTATTTTAATGAATGAATATAAAATACAAAAACTCTCTTTATATAATAGTATAATGATGAAGTGTTGCCCAACATGCTTGTTTGTTCCCTCTTCCCGTGGGCTTTTGGTGGTAGGCCCAATTCTTCATGTGCTCTTCATTACTCTTTCATCAATGCTCTACACCCCCCCCCCCCATCCCCCACCCACCACCACACACACACCCAGTATCCAGTAGCCCCTCGAACTATGGTCAAAGTTGCTACGACACATTTCAACTTCACAAGGGTCTATTACCCCTATGAACTCAATTTAGCGTATTTGTAGTACCCTTTTGTGCTGACGTGACACCTTTATTACATAAAATGAGGCCCACGTCAGCTAAAAAGGTTGATGAAACACGCCACGTCAGCCAAAAGGGTGACAAAAATACAGTAAAATTGAGTTCAGGAGGGTAATAGGACCCCCGCGAAATTGGAGTGTGTCGCAACAAATTTGATCATAGTTCAGGGATACTAGATATTTCAATCTTTAAAATTCACTGATCTGATAAGTATTAATTCATGTCATAAAGAGGAAAGTGCTTCCTATTACTAGAAATTTCCTCATTCATAAAACTTAAACTCGATACTCGTATTAAGAATGAATGAATCTCATTCATCCCATTACATCGATTTGACGCCTATGTTCTCCTTATATACGGTACTCTTTTATTCTTGTCTTATGTTATTCTTTTTCATGAATGGATCAACTATATAGAAACACTTAATCAAATAACACTTAATGCTACAAGCATTTTGAGACAGATTCAGGATTTAAGTCAACTATGCGGAATATTGCAATATTTATTTTTCCATACAATGAATGTTGACTTAATATAAATATCAATGAATGTTGACTGAATATAAATATAAGATTTCAGAAAGAAAGTAGTGGGTGTGGTGGCTATAATCTCTTTAGTGAGATTATATGAGTAAATACCTGAATCGAAATATGATATTTTTATAGAAACTCAATAATTACATGTGAAATTTTCAGTATCGATTCTTATAGAACTGTTTGGAGAATGGATAAGCTAATTTCTATAGATGTATATTTATCAAATTATCCATCTAAATTGAAAGCGGTTATGATGCTTAGGTCATAAATATCTGAATCAAAATATGATATTGCTACGGAAGCTGTATAATTACATGCGAAATTTTTAGTATCAATTCTTATAGTACTGTTTGGAGAGCGGATAAGCTAATTTCTATAGATGTATATTTATCAGATTATATTACCCGCCTAAATCGAAAGCGGTTATGATGCTTAGGTCACAAATATCTGAATCAAAATATGATATTGCTACGGGAGCTGTATAATTACATGCAAAATTTTCAATATCAACTCTTATAGTATTGTTTGGAGAGTGGATAAGCTAATTTCTATAGATTTATATTTATCAGATTATCCACCTAAATCGAAAGCGGTTATAGATGCTTAGGTCACAAATACTTGAATCAAAATATGATACTGCTACGGACAGTATCAATTCTTATAATACTATTTGGAGCGTGGATAAGTTGATTTCTATAAATATATATTTATCAGATTACCCATCTAAATTAGAAACGGCTATAGATGCTTAGTCGCTCGATATAGGTGTCTTTGCTTTAATTATTAACATGTATCATTTGGACTAAAGCCAAAAAGTATTTTTAAAATTATATTAGGAATATTAATAAATATTTTCTTGACAAAGATAATCTTTCTTCTAAAAAAATAAAATAATAATGCAAATAATTAAACCTAGATTTTGACTTTTGATTTCTAGTGTACTTGGTTGGAGACTTCCTCAATATGTAACTACCAAAGGTTTCCTTGATTAAGACACCACATTCTTGTGGTATGTTCAAAAAAATCCATGCTTGTTGGTAGCAAGGCAAACACAATGCTATTATAATTTACATTATTATATATATGAAAAGCATATGATTATATTTTTATTATGTGACCAAATATTCTTTCCTTTTTAATAATGCTTTGAGAGCAAAGATTTTTCTCCCCTTGTACTTTAATTTCCTTTTATGGAAATTTCATGATCAATGCAAATAGTTTTGTTACTTAATTTCTATCATTTTTACTTGTCAAGTTTCATTTTACGGCGAATGACAAAATAATTTTTTTTTTCATAAAGGTGTGTCCGACATAAAAATAGATGTGTAGTAAATATACATAAAACTAAAATTTTGACCTAACTAAAAAGTGTAATTTTCAAGGAAAGGGTATCGTTTAACATCCGTTAATATAAGGTGGCTCCGCCACTATTTACAAAATTCATTTTACTAATCTTCAAAGTTAAATTGAAGTTTTTTGTTTTTGAGATCTTTCAGAAAAATCCACAACAGTAGACAAGCCCCATATGACGATCTCATAATTAAGCGACAGACGGAGACTGAATTCAAATTCACTTACATGTAATGAATCATGCCTGTCACAGATGAGTCAAAGGTCCATTTCATGATTGGATAATGATGGCAAAGATGGTTTAAATTCCTCTATCCTTAATCAAAAGTCTCGCGTTTAAACTTTTGAAAATAAAAAAATTGTTTGAAATGCCGCCTCTAAAAATAAACCTATAATGCGTGAGTTCCGATTCAGTCAGACACTAATGCGAGTACGAGATACCGAGTGAGCAACCCGAAAAATACTCTGGTGAAGTGCGAATACCTCTTGTTGTTGTGTGGTCAGTAATGACGTGTTCTTATTGTGAACATCCACGTGTCCATGAATTAACACTTCAGATTCACAGTGTACTTTGTCTTTAGAGGATGAATCCCACTCTGGCTACTGCAAGTACATCACATCAAATTAATGAACAAACACCAAAAGTTCACAGAGTAAAATCATTGGAGTTTGGCTTATCTTTTTGACTCTCACAGCTCAAATTTGTATTATGGTTTTGGCCCTACAAGGTGCTACTACTCAGCCTACAACTTTTTTGTCAGAATGGTTGGGAAGGAACTCGGCAAAATAACCGCGTAACTAAGGGAAGAAAGGGTGCTCTCCTACTTCCTGAGTTGAAGGTTTGTTAGAAAGCTGTTGTTATGTAGTCAGGAGGTCACGGGTTCAAACCTTAAAAATTGTCTTTAGCAGAAATGTAAGGTAAAACCGTGCTATGTTGAGCCGTTCTCTGGACTCTACGCATAGTAGAAACTTTAGTACACTGAGCTGTCCTTTTAAGATTCGTCAGAAAAAATCTCTCTTACACAAAGTAAGAGTAAGATCTGTGTACACTCCACATTTTTCAGATCCTACTTGTGGAAATAATATTGATCAATACGTACGTGTCATGTTGTTAAAAGTGGCACATAAGACTTTACATCCGACTTTTCTTACATTCCACCTGTAAAATCACACTAATCAGTATGTTGTTATTGTGAAAGTGGCACGTAAGACTTCACATCCTGGCACATAGAACCATACACCCGACCTTTATCAAACCTCACTTGTGAACACACCAAGTACGTTGTTATTACTATTTTTGAAAGTGGTATATACCAAGGGTGGACACTATTAATTTTAAAAAGTGGGTGGTCCTGACCTATTGAATCACAACTATAACTATATCTTATATCTGTTATTCTGATAATAAAATTCAATTAAGCACAAGATTTTAGAGTATAGACTATTTTCTTGCTGAAATGATCATTCGAATTACCAATTACCAAAAGATGGAAAAACCGTGAGGAGAATTCTAAATTAAGAGATATTAGAAATTAGAATAAGCGTCATTCATAGCCAAAATAAGCGCTTGCTTATATCATATTTGAAACAGACTGGCTGAAAGCTCTGTATCGTTAAGATAATATTTCCAAATTCGTGTCAGGCCTAACCCCGATCACGATACGAATGACTAAACGAATTCCACCTGATCGCTCAGAGTTTACCTAACTTACAACAACATACCCAATATAGTCCTACAAAATAGGGTCTGATCTGGAGAGGGTAAAGTATATCCAGACCTTGTGCCCTACGCCAAAGGCAGGGGCGGAGCTACATGTATGACCCCCTTCGATGAAAAATTATATACTATATACATGGTTAAATTTTTTTTTTATGTATATATAGTTGCTGTCGAACCTCCTTCGATTAGTTCGTCTGTTCACTTGTGAATCCCTTGGTGAAAAGTGGCGGACTTGTGAATCCCTTGGTGAAAATCGGCTCCGCCACTGGTCAAAGGTAGAGAGTTTGTTTCCTATAGACCCTCGGCTCGAAAGTTGACAGCATAAAATTCCTAATATTGTCACAACATAAAGAAGCATCTTTGATTTGGAATATAGTACAGATACATCTATTATGAAACTGCACGTATGCCTCGAAAATCGAAATTACTGCAAAAATACTGCAGCCTGCAATACCAGTAGTATTATATTTTTTTCGACTTTAACTTTGTTCCATACATCATCCATCATACACAAAAAGTTCCTCAAAATATATACTACTAGTATATATGCAATGTATTAAAAATTGAGAATCTTTAATGTCAGAGAAAGTTATGTGCCTACATAATGATTTTACCTCTGTACGGCAGTACGCACTAGCAAATTGCTCTTTGTTCAAGATGATAACTTGTTCAACCTTTAACATAAGCAAACAGAATCAAATCAGCATTAAAAAGGAAAAGTGCATGCTCATAATGAGACTCAAGAAAGAATGTAACTTTAGTAATGTAATACTCAAAGTGAAGTTTGAGGAGTGTAGAGTATACGCAGACCTTATTCCTACATCGTGGTCGTAGAGGTAGAGAGGTTGCTTCTAAAACAACCCTCGGCTCAAGTACAATAAATGAACGTCTTTATGAAAAAGTGAATGGCATTGAAGAGAACATGTCAATTAATAAGGAAAGCGATGTTTAGCATTCAGAGAAACGAAACAGTAACAACAGCGAAATATGCAGAAGCTGAAAAGAAAATTTACGTATAAGGCTAATGCTTCGGAAATAGCCTCTCTACTTCATCTGAGGTAGTGGTATGGACTGCGTACACTTTACCCTTCCCAAACCCCACTCCCCACTGAGAATGCATTAAGTATGTTGTTGTTGTTGTTGCAAGGCTAATGCTACGACAAACACAGTGCTCCAAGCCTAAACCCGTTGAAAAGAGACGCAAAGCTCAACTACCTACCAACCTTTGATACTAATTCGGGACCTCCGTACCCTCCTACCTTAGGTCATGTCCTCGGTTAGCTGAAGTTGTGTCATTGTCCTGTCATAAGTCACAAATGAATTTTTAAGCTCATCATTGTCATAAGCCACAATTAAATCCCGTTTTGATAGCGATTAGCCTCTTCCTCCCCAGTTTTCGTCAAATTCTATATTAGCGAAGCCCACACTTCCGCCTTCTTCTCTATCAATTCCCCTCTCAGTAAATATCCATAACTTATTATATCTAAAAAATGACAAGAGCTACAAGTGGGAAATGGGCATAGCACTGTGCCCAAGAAGCTTATCCCATTTTCATCTTTCCTATCTTATCTACTCATTCACCACTGTGGGGTCTAAATATTCAAGACTTCAACAGATTATTTATCTGGCATCACTCCCCACCCTGGGACATCACAAAGAAAGAGAGAGCTAGCTAACACAGATTTTTGTGGCACAATCTGTACATGTATATGACTCTTAAATCAGGCAGTGCATGTTCGTACATGATCGTATCAGGAAGCACTGTCATAAAAGAAACAGCGATGCACAGGCATCTAGTGCATTTATGATATCAGTTACCCTTTAGTTTACCACACAGCTACATACCGTGTCATACCATTTAATGTTCAGAAAATATTGGAACTTTCCAACTATTATAAATACCTGTCTGAGTCTCACAGACAACACCACTGTACTTTCTTCTCTCTCTCCAGTTTTATTGTAGTGGTCCAATTCCTGCAAAGTCCATACACAAACCTGATGAGAATGATGGACAGTAAGTTTCTCAAGGCATGCCAAAATAAATGGCAAAAGATGGGTGGCAAAGTCATACCTTCATCAGCTTGCTGCGATAAATGCTGTAAATGGACTATCTGGCCTTTTCTAAAAGAAGAGAAGTCTATCCCAAGAGATGTTCCAAAAGGCCACGCAGTAGTTTATGTAGGGAAGTACCAAAAGAGATTTGTAATAAAAATCACCTTGCTGAAGCACCCGCTCTTCAAGGCACTGCTGGATCAAGCTCAAGAAGTTTATGATTTCTCCGCTGATTCGAAATTATGGATCCCTTGTGACGAGAACATTTTCATTAGTGTCATTAGATGTGCCACATCACCAGAAAGTCGACGCATCTCAATCTGCTTTTGAAGGTCGAATCACTAAGCAAGTGATCGTAATTCATCCATGATGCTTAACTCATTGTTTAGAATGTTGACATCTATAAATTCATAACCTGTTGTATACTATTTGAATATAAATTCATTACCTACGAAGTTGAGCATTACTTCTTTATGCAAGAAATCACTGATTTCTGATTGAAGCTACTAAGTCAACCAAAAAGAATCTAGACTGGCCGTCATCTTAAGCGCATCATTCTTCTGCTACTGTAGAACAGATCATTTGTTGAAACATTATGCAACTCCCATATTAGGCACAGTACACATTTCTAAGCTGCTCAACTGCTCCTGAAAGACATCTTCCTTCATCATCTCAACGAGAATTCTAGTTCCAACAGCTTGACAATAAGCATTACTAGGCACAATTCCTCGTGCCATAATAAGTTTTAGGAACTAGGAAACCACAAAATCTACAGTGTATCAGACACTGTTAATTTTATTTTGTCATTTATTAGATTACAACAACTATAACCATTTAACAATCCGCAGAACAAGAAGCTAAATTGAAGGCACAGACCACAGTAGCCTTTATACGCGTTTGCTACAGCCCAAATCGTACAAGCACTGAGAAACCAACAGCTTGACATTGGAATAAGCTGCACTTAAATTAGTAGACCAAGAAGTACGTCAAACTGTCACACACTCAGAACACAGATTTGTAAAGAAGCAGAAGATTTATTGCTTGATCAGGTCCAGCAAAGAAAACAGGCATTACGATTATGGCATGAGAGGAAGCATCAATCCATTGAAAGAAGGGAAACAGAAAAAACCAAGCAACACATCCGAACGTTGAATAAAGCATCTGACAAACAGCCCAATGGCTCCCCAGAGATTTTCATCAACAAGACAATAATGTAGCCCAAGACCCTACAGTGCTGCGATAAGACCCTTCTTCTTACATTGTGTTGATCAAATAAAGAGTAGTTGAATCATGTAAACCTACAAATCTAAAAGCTTAAAAATTGCTAGAAATTGGATACATCTATTTATTCTTTTCAGGTGTGAAACACAGCATCGTGTATGCAGACATAATTCTTTTTATTAGGCCAAACACAAGAAAAGTTTTGTCGGTTAACGAACCAAAACTTACATCTACAGTAATACATATTAAAACATGTTGAATTGTTCAGTGATCCAACAACTTTGTTTACTTATATTAGGTGCAAGTAAGCACACAAAGCAATCCATTTCAAATGAAAACGAAGATTTTTGGAAAGACAACTAATCAATCCTCTGTTCTGGTCGTAATCAGAGTTGAAAGTTGAATGTTCCTTCTCTTATGACAGATCTACATTTAACTCAAGATTTTAGCTTTACTCTTAGCTATCAACTTGCAACCTATAATACACTAAACTATATGAGGGTAAGTAACGTAAACGGCTGTTTATTATGACACATTAACATAAAGAAGGAAAAGTTGTGTAAATGGAACCAAAAGATATAGAAAGAACTGTAAGGGATAAAAAGTTTTCCCAAACTCCAAAAATGAACTGGCGAAATGTTTCTTTATCACTCATCAATTCCCCTTTCACTACTTTTCCGGAAAAATATTGACTAGAAGAGTTCTATTAGGACCCGATCAGAAACTATTCCAAAAAATAAGAATCACTTTACATTCATTATTATATTCTCCTTACCATTTAGTTGCACCTACTTCCCCCTTAGGTGCTTCACAAAAGGTTTGACATATTTACTTAAATGGAAATATATTTTCTCCCTCCAACAGTTCAAACTATTATTACTTCATTTTATTTCCAAACTCCACCTTGATGTGAGATCTTTTCAACAAATTCAGCTATTTCATAATTCAAACAGGCAGTGACCTCCAGAAGCCAATCCACAAAATAAAATCCATTCAGAACTTAGGGTGGAGGCACAATTAGTCAAAATAGCAAACTCTGGAAATTCCAAAGTACATTACCTCCTTCTGACGTGTTAAAAACAAAGCCAAATACCAAGAACAAGGGTAGTTGTGAAGTTGACAAGATAATCCCGAAAAGATGAGTAAGAGGTTAACACAGGAGATGCAGAACAATCTTGGGGATATTTTGAAGCAGTAGATAAGAGAGATAAGCCATAACAGATATAATCTTGCAAAGAAACCAAGCAAGATATCACAAACATAGAAGATAAATAAGACGTGGTATCTTGATGAGATAACAATTGGTAAGATAATTCATAGATTTGGTTGGGGGGTTCTCACCAAGCTTTAGATATGTATCATAAACTGATATTGAATTCCATTCTATCTCACAAGTCTTTGTAACCAACAACATGGTATTTCAGGAAGCACATCATCTTCAAGACTATCAGAAGTGCCATACAGTGAAGTTGATCAGATTGGCGACCTGTAGCTTCTTTTTTTAATTTAAATATAAATTTCCATTCTTAACTTGCTGCTGATCTAGTGCTTCTTCACCAAACATGTCATTTAGTTGGCTAAGTTATACCTTGAAGGTCTTGTAATATGTTTGTCATTCTAAGATCAAATCTCTCTATTGTGACCATTTTGATGATGCAACTACCAAGAAAGGAACAGATGAAAAAAGGAAGATACATTTATGAAGAAGAAACGGGATGAAGAAAAGGATGTACTGGAGAAAGTTGAACAAAATCTCATACACTGTTCCACTGACCAAACTGAGAAAGAACAAGAAGCTTATTTGTGTAGCGAAAAGATTGCTAGATGTAGACAAGTAAACTAACTTTCCAACCACCGAGACCACAGAATGGTCAAGTTCAAAAAGCAAGGAAAGAACACTAAAGAGAGAAATCACTTCAGTTGAATTCTAATTCACAGTATTCAAGCACC
Organism: Capsicum annuum; assembly: GCF_002878395.1. Classification (NCBI taxonomy): domain Eukaryota; kingdom Viridiplantae; phylum Streptophyta; class Magnoliopsida; order Solanales; family Solanaceae; genus Capsicum; species Capsicum annuum. The sequence goes on from NC_061119.1 coordinate 5,074,804, forward strand.
CCGTGAACTATAACTTCCTACTGAGTGCAAATTTGTTTTATGTTAACTACACTTCCAAATTAGCAAAATAGCGGGAAATATAATGCTAAAGATTAGTCTTCCCACAAACTGATAAACTCTATTCACCATTATCAACAAACAAAAGGTACCAAGATTTAAAAAAAAAATATTCAACACAAAATAAGCTAATCAAATATTTCATTCCACCTAACAAGCTCGAGCAAATCTGTAAATCACAAATCTGGTCTAGGTTACAGAAGAAAAATGCACAATATGAAACTTTTGCCCCTCAACCTCCCCCCCCCCCCCCCCCCCCCCCCCCCCCCCCCCCACAAACCCAACACACACACACGGCCACCTTCTATCTTACAAATCAAACGTACAACTGCTTAAGAATTGTATAGAAAAAGCAGGTCGGGCAAATCCACATTTCAAACATTGAGCACTAGCCCAACTATATTCAATCTGTTCATCAACAGTTTTCACGACAAATTTTGAACTGCAATGACTATTATCAACATTAAAGGCTGAATTACTGAACAGTTCAATGACTGTGTAGCTATTCCTTTACTATCTGGAGATCCAGCTGCGCAAAAGTATATTGAGAAAAGAAAACTGTTTAATTTCTTTATCCTGAGGACTTCATAGACAATGTTTGGCCTCTTTTTTGTTTAGCTATTCCTTCACTGTCGGGAGATCCAGCTGCACAAAACTATATTGAGCAAAGAAAACTGTTTTATTTCTTTATCCTGAGGATTTCATAGACAATGTTTGGCCCCTAAAAAAGAAAAGACAGTCAACAAGATCAATTAAAGGAAACAATCAGCCCAGAAGCTCTAAAAGACTAAATCAGCTTGCCGCTAGCTGCAAGTTAACCGACTTCATCAAAGGGATCAGAGGTGGTTACCGATGGAAAAGAAATTCATCATCTACGTAACATCAGTTTGATCCCTGCATCTACCTTTTTAAGATAGAAATCAGTTGAGGGCGACAAAATTGGATCTCTACCTCTTAAACAACCAAATATCCATTTGAAGCAAGAGCACTCTGCATCTAGGAACTCCTAAACGAATTGAACTCAAAATAGAAACTCTGTGTTGCTGAAGTATTGAAATTACTAATCCTTATCAAAAGTACTGAAGTTACTGATAATTAGCATCCGAAACTTAGATAAGGAAAAGTTAACAAGTATCATATATTCATCATAACAGAACTTGTACAGTAATTTGAATTTTGAAGGTCTCAAAGAGTGGACATCCAAATATTGAAGTTTGCATGTGCCCACTTATCTTGTATTCATATATACATAGTACAACAGGCTAAACCCTGTCATTAGTACGATTCTCGCATTTGCTCCCAACCATATGTAACCGTCTTTTTTCAATCTCTGACGCATAAGCTGTGATGATCACTGAAGACCAATCCTTAACACTTCATCCCTTCATTTGACTACTACCACCTGTCACTGACATTATGATCCAAAAGTACAAAAAAATTATTCAACCATTGTTTTCCTAGGAAATCTTCTAAGTGACTACACCTAACCAGACAAAGCCACAATTGTGGCAAGGATATAAAAACCTCAACATTTCTGATGTCAAAAGCCATACGGTGTGATATAACATGGCATTGAGTGAACAAAATCTGTAATATTAACAATAACAACTTACCCAGTAAAATCCCACAAGTGACGTTTGGGGAGGGTAAAGTGTACGCAAACCTTACCACTACCTCAATGAGGTAGAGAGGCTGTTTCCGGAAGACGCTCGGCTCAAGTGTAGCAAATCCAGGTACAAAGAAGAGGAAAACAGTATAGAAAATATAACAACAAACAAGGTAACAACACAAAATATATCAGAAAAACAATAACCAGCCACAAAATAATGCGATAATCGAAACACAATAAACAACAACAATGATAGATATTTACGACTAAACCCTAAACTAACATACTATGGTGCACAACAACACTCCTACCCAACTAGCCTTCTACTATAATACGCGTCTTCCACATCCCCCTATCTGAGGTCATGTCCTCGGTAACCTAAATATGTGTCATGTCCAACCTCTCACACCTCCTCATTGGGGCGTCTGAACCTCACCTCATCACATGTCCAAATCATCTCAATCTCGCTTCCCTTATCTTATCCACCTATCACACCTAGTATGTCTACACATCCTCATCACAACGGCAAGCATGGGAGTTTTTGACTGACCCACACTCCATCCCATATAGCAACGTCAGTCTAACCACCACTTTATAAAACTTACCATTTAAGTTTCGATGGTATTCTTACCACACAAGACTCCGGAAGCAACCCTCTACTTCATCCACGCTGCACCGATGCGATGAGTGACAACACCATCTATGACCCCACTATCATGGATAATGGACCAAAGATATTTGAAATGATCGCTCTTGGGAGAGTAACTCCATAAATAGAACTGAAATCAAAACCTAGTTTTATTGTGGTGGTGGTGCTGAAGACAATAGATCTCCTGGGCGCAAAAGATCCTGTGGAAACACCCCTGCATGCATTTCGGCGGTTTGGAAAGAGTGGAAAGACATGATTTCTAGGTGTTTTGAGGAGACAAAAAACTCTACACAGAGAATCAAATTAAATCGTATATAGAGTAGTTTTTTCTTCGAGAAAAATGAGGCACAAGACCATCCCAAGTTTGCAATTAAAAAAAAGGGGACAAGAAGTCCCAAAGTTCCTGTAAATGATAATGAATCCAAACTTGATGTCATAGCACTGTAAGTTTTTGTTAAGTCAGGGGGAATGCTCATGTTTTTTGCTCACTGGTTTGGAGCTTGTATCTAGTTTTTACACTCATCAGCACCTTTTTGTGTTTGATGTTTTTTCGGAAAACGATCAAAAATAACCTTCAACTATCTGAAATGAAATGGATCAAAAGTACTTCTCGATAGTTTTTTGGCTCAAAAATACTCCTCTATTAAATATTTGGCTAAAAAATATCCTCCCTAACGGAATTCCACCAAGCATGCCACCTAGGTAAAAAAGTCATGTGGCTATGCCACATCACCATCCACATATAAAATTTTATTTTTCGAAAAAGGGTCAAAAATACTTCCGAACTACCTGAAATGGATCAAAAATACCCCTCCGTTAAATATTTGGCTAAAAAATATTCCTCCCCTTGACGAAATTCCACCAAGCATGCCACCTAGATAAAAAAAAAAAAACATGTGGACAAGTCACATCACCATCCACATATAAAATGTTATTTTTTAATTATATGGCATTCCTTTTTTCTTTATTTTTATTTTTATTGTTTTGCAAAGCAGTTTTATCGATCTGGAAATAAAATATGATCCGCAAAATTAAAAATTTCTAAAAATATTTAAATAAAATGAAATAAATAAGTGTTTTTACTAAATCTAGTTTAACGTTTTTGGGATTTCTCGACTTTGGGAAGGTACTAAATAAATTTTGTTAAAGGAGTACAAATTATTCAATTTTTTTCATTATATGATAAACTTTTCACTTAGATTATTAAAGAAAATTATATCCATGTTTTTCTAATGATTAAAATATATTAAATGTAATTTACTTTTCTGAAAGTGGAATTTTCAAAAATTCTAAGAATACTTGATGATTAAACATAAAATTAGAAAAACTATCAACATTCATTGAGTTCAGAAAAAATAAATCTCACTGAATTTGATTATAATCTTTTTATTTAATTCCTTTATCAAGAAGAAAGGAATGCCATATAATTAAAAAATAAAATTTTAGATGTGGATGGTGATGTGGCATAGCCACATGGCTTTTTTACCTAGGTGGCTAGGTGGCATGCTTGGTGGAATTTCATTAAGGGAAGGGGTATTTTTAGCCAAATATTTAACGGAGGGATATTTTTGAGCAAAAAAACTAACAAGGGTATTTTTGATCCATTTCAAATAGTTCAAGGGTATTTTTGACCCTTTTCTGAAAAATAAAATTTTACATGAGGATGGTGGCGTGGCATAGCCACGTGACTTTTTTTACCTAGGTGGCATGATTGGTGGAATTCCGTTAAGTAGAGGGATATTTTTTAGCCAAATATTTAACGGAAAGGTATTTTTGAGCCAAAAAACTAACGAGGAGTATTTTTGATCCATTTCAGACAGTTCAGGGGTATTTTTGACCCTTTTCCGATATATTTTTTTTTAAATGGAAAGTTAACATTCTCAAAATAAATGGTGGTCGCAATTTGCATGCACCTCGATTATTCCGCAAGATACCTACTATTTCTCACCAACATATCCCTAGTAACTCTACCCACCAAAAGCTTATGCACGTGAGAAGAGATTACTTAATGTACTTTTTCATCCCTACATTTGAACCTGATAATCATAATTCTCCTCCCATTTGTTGACCACTATACCACTCAAAGAAGAAGAATCTATCTACAACAACAACAACAATATACCCAGTATATTCCCACCAAGTGGGGTCGGAGTAGGGTGAGTGTACGCAGTTCATATCACTACCTCAGAGGTGTGATAGAGAGGTTGTCTTCGATAGAAGAATCATCTATCTATCAATACAATATGGGAAAATGGAAATAGCTTCCACAACTAATGAGCTTTTTTTAGATAACTGATAAATTCCCGAAGACCAGTGGTGCAAGGTTCGAAACTCGATGGATTATGGGTCCACCCCTCTACTCTTCTCCACTTAAATACCAGCCTTTTTTCTGTGGCAAGTTCAAACTTCAAACCCCTGATGTGCGCCCACCCCACAAATCACAAGTTACGCTCTTACCACTAGACCAAAGCTCGGGGGACTTCCACAATAAATGAGCCTTTGATTATCTGTATTGGATGTTCAACCCCAACACATCTTCTACATTATTCATTGTTATCCAAATCATCTAACAATTGCATGGAGGAGTGACGTTCCACAGCTCCATTTGCTTGGAACCTAGGCCATATTGAACTTAGAGCGCCTTCATTGCTCATCCAGAAGCTGCAAATGGAACTCGTATATGGTATGGTCCATGTTCTGACAAGTTACCTTGGATAATAACTCTAGCTAACTACTATAGTTCTTCTACTTCTCAAATTGTTCGCCGTTATAGTCGCACTTCAAGTTGTACACAATGAAAAAAAAATGGCTTTATTAGGTGCCGCCTCCTTCCACATAGACCTCCGCAGGGCCGGCCTAAAATCATCGTTCATTATCAATTGATCATTTTATGACTTGATCAAGAACACCTTCTAAACGATAAAAGTTCTGTAGTCTCTAACAACTTAAAATTTAGTTAAGATGGCTATAGAATTGTTAGGTGAACCATGTTACCAGTCTCAAACAATTATTAGGTGAACCATGCTTATTGAAAAAGCTATAGGATATACAGAAAGCCACAATGACTACCACAAAAATTCACTCTTTCAGGCTTATAGCAAGCTTCGAGCTGTGAACCATGCTTATTGAAAAAGCTACAGGATATACAGAAAGCCACAATGACTACCACAACAATTCACTCTTTCAGGCTTATAGCAAGCTTCGAGCTGTGAACCATCCAGCAAGGAAGTTTTGAAAAAGCTTCAAGAGCTGCGGATGAATCCTTTCTAAGAATCCCACCCTTGGCTGCCATGCAAGCTTGTCGGAGTACAATGTTACCAAAAGCAAAAGTCGATTAAAAACACTAAATACTGTTGGGAAAAACACTAACATCAACCGGGGCTTTAACCACAGAAACCTAATAAATATTTGATGAAGAAAGGCTCAAATGAAAAAGAAAAGAAAAGTGTGTATGTAACTCAAGAATAATAACTACAAGCACAAACAACAATTATGAGTAAAGGAATTGAAAAAAATTATAATCAAGCGAATTATTTATTGTTATGTTCTTCAAAATAGGGTGGGTGAGAATAAGCATGCCTTAACGCTCTTGAGCCACCAGCCAAGAAAAGCAAAATACTTTTTGAGGATCATTGTTTTAGCAGATCTGCCTCCAAGACCAAGAGGGGATCTGATCAGCTCCTACTGTTAGTAAGTTCCAGCAAATTTGACAGTGAAAACAATTTTCCTTTTTTGCTCTCCAGGTTACCTTGTCACTTCATCATGTGATACACCTTAAAATGTCTCCAACATTTCCCAGTCATTTAAATTCCTCCAGAGCACTACATTCCAGCTGACTGCTTCCCTACATTGAACACTTAGCATCCGTCTCCTTTAAGAAGCTCAGCTACTGTGGCCTTCTTATTCATTGAACCATCGTAAACAAGTGAGGAAATTAGTCTGTCAGAGTTGAGTCCCTACACAATACATCCTACCAGAAATCGGACGTCTTACCTGACTCTTTTTTTTTTGGATAACCGTGGAGTCCGGGCCAGCTTGCTCGCACCTCCACTAAATCCACGAGATACCTGCCACCTCCCACCAGCACCAGGTACCAGGTAACTCTATCCACTAAGGCTAGAACAGATAGGAAGAAATCACCTAGTGTTTGACTCTAAAGCCTAAATGTAATATGGAATACAAACTTTGATATGTGAATTACTATAATCACCTAGTTTTTCAAGAGATAAAAGTGCTAAAACCCAATTTCAGTTTGTTGACCCTTTATCGGTTCTTTAAAGAGGACAAGCCATGTTGTTTTCTGTAACTAAGCAAGTAAGGGCTCGAGAAAGAAAAAAAGTGGAACCATACAGCTAGAAAATGAAAAAGGAACAATATCAATTCTTCTCAAGCAAACATGAGATTTTTCTTTACCATTTACTCAATCATCTGAGCAATAATTCTTCAATTATTAAATTCCAAAATTACAAGGTAAAAAATTACTTAAATACTTTAAGCAACAAATGTACAATGTTCAAACATTAATCAAAATAAAGTTCAAACCAACCAATTGAAAGTTTAATTCGATCTTTTTCGTGTAAGGGGAGTGCAAAAGGTTTAGTTGAACGACAAACATGTATCATTATACAAATCAACTCACTTAGAAACAATGGAATCTACAACAGAGACGTGATCAAAAGAAAAAAGAGGTGGGCTCACTTAATCTCTTACCCTTAATGGTAAAAGGAAAAATACAAAAATTACAACTAGTTTTCAGGTTGCATCACCATGAAAGACTTGTATGGTAAAGCATATACTCTGAAATAGACGTGGAATTATTGCCAACAAGAATTCCCATGAAATATACAAGTCATATATTGCCTCAGAACAAAGTACATACAAAGCATAGCCAAGGACTTCTTAGACAGTGTTGTGCTGACTAAAAATTTCGAAGCATTGAACATCAAAAGCACAAAAAAGATTACCCCACCGGCACGATAGTTCATCCAGTTAAAGCTTCTTTCAACGTAACGCTAAGGCAAGGGAATGAATCTTTAGCAAATCCCTATCCAGTATCATCTAACGCCCTCAAGAAAGCCTTCCAATTCTCTTCGTCCAAACGTCCTCCCAACCGAGGAAGCATCATTGTACCTTGCAGCTAAGTAAAACGTCAACCAAGCTACCATGAAATAAACTTCCATAACAGACTGAAATGCCAGTACAAACAATTGGCCAAATAATCCTCCTAATATCCATCTCGTAAACCACCCACAAACCAAGACTTCCCAACATTTGATCCCTATAGCAGGATACACCATAATACCCAACAAATGACACCCTTCTTTAACAACCTCCCTACCACTTTTCCTCGAATCCACAATCGAAACCCAAGAATCAACAGCAAAAATAAACCCAACAACCAACTCCACCAAGAACCACGATACAATAAAACACAAGCTTTCCTTCTCATACCCTTTAACCCACGGTGCCACATCCGAAAATGGCATCAATTTCATCCTAACAAAAACCTTAAAAAACGCAAATTGATCCTCAATTTCTCCAAAAACCCAAATACCCAACAATTGAGCTAACGCATCCCTAACTGCCCACCTCATCAAAACAAACCCCGAAAGCCTTCTCAACCCCAAATTCGAACCCTCCCAAGCTGTCCGAAAAATCGTCCGATAATTCCCTAACACATTATCCAAAACTTGCAAGAAAACAATCCCATGTACCCAAGTATACGTAACCAAAAAAGCCAACACAACGTAAGCATAAGCGGCAGATAACAAACTAACAAGAAACAACAACGCGGTCGCATCGCCACGTCCCAGCTCAAAACCCTTCATCAAAAACCCCAAATCAACAACCCCATTCTCTCCATCCTCACTATTACCACTCTCATTCAAATTCGAAATCTTATCTATCTCTACGGAAGGCTTATACGCAACAACAAACCCATTACGAATTCCCCTTACCACAGCAACATCATCAAAGTCCTGAAGACCCACAAAAGTCGAATTGGGCTTCTTCTTATACGAAGAAGGGTGCAATAAAGATTTCTCAAATTCCGAATCACCGGAGAAGAAATCATCATCAACCGTACCAACACGGGACAAATGAAGAAAAGGCCGTCTACGAGTACGACGAGTACGATGAGGGATAATGGGACCACGATGATTGTTATCACTCCGATGATTATGATTGTTATTCAGGTCAATATGAGATAAAAGAGATTTGATAGAAGGGTCTTGATCGACTACTGAAGAGAGGTAATTGGTGGCGTTATGGAGATTGGAATGGAAAGTGAGAATGAGAGAAGAAAGGAGGAGGAAGAGGAGGGGATTTGAGAGGAATGTTGTGGTGGTTTGTTTGAGGATTGCGGTGGTTGTACGGTGGTTGATGGGCGGTGATGACGGCGGTGACGGCGGAGGTTGTGGTGGCTGACGGTGGTTCTCCATTTTGATGATGTAAGTTTTGGGGATTCCAGTGAGGAGAATTGGGAGTTTGGAGTTAATGTAGTTAATTGTAGGTTTGATTGGGGTGGTATTAATCAATTTGAGAAGATGGGGGGCGTGGAAGTGATTTTTTTTCTTTTTGGACTTATATATGCTGGAGATAAGCATTCAATCGCTCCGAACTATGATCAAAATTGACACGATAAAGTTCAACTTCACAACACTATTACCCTTTAAATTTAATTTTACCATATTTTTTCGCTATTTTATATGGGTAAACAACATAAATAACAACATTTCACTACCTAATTACTCTCTTTCCCAACTTTTATATTAATTACTTAATATCCTGGATATGATACATACGTTTGGTCCTGATATATAACCGACAGATACATAACTACCAAACTAATTGACTATAAAAAAAAATAATAATGATATGGAATTAAATGATAGAGCAATTAATGGGATTTTGATTGGGATATGTCTCTTGAATCCCTAAAAATTAGTAACAACTTCATAATTAAAATTTTAATCACCATACTTAACATTCTCCAATCATAATTCTCCCAAATGCTCTTAAATCAAAATGTGCACAAAATACAAAATTAAATCAACAAAAAATGTCAGAAAAACTTATATGTACCTAATTCAAAACATATAATTAATGATGATACATATGACACAACATGTAGTTTTAGATGAACTATAAATACAATACATATGTATCAGTTGTACCCAATATTTTGAATATATTGGTTGCAAAATAATTCATAACAATTTCAAAATTTAGTATGTATCAGATATAATGATATATCTCTTAAAAATTGATTTACGCATCATAATAAGTATGTTGAATGTATCAAGTGTAAACTAACCCAAATTACATGCATTTTCTTATTATGTATCATAAAATAATGTAATATGTCGTTAAAATCAGATATATGTACTTGACATATTAATGTATCAGGTTTACAAGAACCAAAACACATAAATATTAGTATGTATCAGAAAGCCTGCAATGTCTCTTATGTATCAGAAATCTTAGAACTATGTATCAAACTCAGTAAAGTGAATGTATCAGATATTAAAAAAGAACCTAAATCACATGTAAATTTCAGTATGTATTGGAAAACATGCAATGTTTCAGTGCATTAAACTTATGTATCGGATTCACTTTAAAACATGTAATTCATACCTTTGATAAATGGTTTCTTTTTGTAACTTGCTTTCTTTTCTACTTTGTAGATACAACAATAGACTTTATGACTACTACCAGTAGCCTCCCGTAATTTTCTCTTCATATTCGGATAAATTTGAAGAAAAAAGTTAATGGAGATTGTAAATTTGAAAACAAATTAACACGATTGTTAATGGAGAATTTGAAAATTTGAAAAAAGTTAATTACGATTGTAAATTTGAAAACAACTTAACAAATTTGTAAAAAAAGTTATGAAAATAAATTAACCTCCAAATAAATTTGAGGGAAAAAGTTAATGTAGATTGTAATTGGAAGTTGAAGTTTGAATATGTTGATGTAGTGGATGATAAGTTGATAACACGATTGTAATTGTTGAATTGATAAATTTGTCAGATATTTTACCATGATTTTGGGCGAGTTTTAAGGAGTAGGAAACACAAAAATAGGGTGAGTTGTAATGTATCAGCAAATATTAGGATTTTATGCGTTAGAAGGGATTTTTGTAATATATTTAGTAAGATGATATTTAAAATAATATAGAAAAGTTAAAGTGTTGACTTATGTAATTTTTCGATGTATATTGACGTAGTATTTTTATTACATGAAATGAAACCCCCATTAAAGATGCCACATCAGCTAAAAAAATTGATAAAAATACGTTAAAATTTAGTTCAATGGTAATTGAATACTCGTGAAGTTGGAGTATATCGTAGCAAATTTGGTCATAATTTTTGGAGTACTAGATGCTTTGCTCATTAACTAATATCATATCGTCTAATCAATGTGAGATATGATACAATAGAACGATTACTTCATTCTTAATCAGAGGTCTCGAGTTCGAGTTTTGGCTATGGAGAAAATTTTAATGAGAGCGTCGCCTCCAGAATGGGTCCTGTAATGCACAATTTGAATTAATTGTTGCTCCAATGAGGATATCGAATGGGAAATTAAAAAAAATTAATATCGCCTATCAAAAAACAAAAAAAGACCATTTAGTATGTGAATAAGTTATTTCGGATTTAATTATCTTGAGATTATTTTTTTTATTTTTAATATGGGATAAAAATAATAGTATAATCTCAATATAATTGATTCCACAATTATCCTGCAATGTTACCTCAATTAAACAAGAAATAAACTTATTTTTAAATGAATTTTGAAATTAATTACTCTTAGTCGAAGATTCGTATGGTTGATTGATAGTGATAATGGTAACGGCAGCGAAGATTGCGGTGGTTCACAGCGGTCCATGGTGGTTGATTTTGACGATGATGAGATGGAATTGGGAGGTAATTTGGGTTAATTGTAATTTGGTTGGGGTGGTATTGATCAATTTAAGAAGATTGGGGTGTGAAGAGTATGAGAAACAACAATTCAGCTAATAAGATATTCGTATGAATTGTCGAGCGAACAGTTCAAAAATATTGCCGAATATTTTCGTATGCATTTATTGACAATTCTAAAAATTAGAAAAACATAGTGCATAACAGAGAATATATGATAAAGTGTGTAATTGAATAATTATCTATTTATTAGGACAATATTTTGTTATGTCTCCAATAAGATAATACAAATGTCAAAACCTAGTGGGACCAGAATTACAAAAGTCATATGTGAGATTAGAAGTTTTTGAATATCTTAAGATTCTTTCAATATCTTTTTCTATCACTAGTAAAAAGTAGTAGTACTAATGTTTAATAGTAACCAACATTATCATAAAGCTTTATAAACGTCTATAAATTTCTTTTTTAGTTTATTCCCTTTTTAATATAATATTTATTTTTATACGTTCAAAATCTATAAATAATACTAATAAATTTTTCGAAGATCATCTCTTCTATTCAAATAGTAAAGAATTATATTCATAAGTTATAAAGGGAAATATAACTTATTGTTAATAACGGTGAGAACTTGATGGACCCTAACTATCAAGGGAAGGCAAATATAAACTTTTCCGATTTAGTTCTAGGGGCATATTTGAACCTTTTTCATTCATGAACCTTAAATATCAGCTTCTATTTTTCCATATAGCCAATTAAGTTCTGTGGTTACCATCGTTACTATTACTCCAAAACCTATGATCATTAAAGCAAAACGAAAGTCCAGTACACTAAGGAATAGTTTGGTAGAGTGTATAAGAATAATGCAAAATATAGTGTATTAATAATGCTTGTGTTAGTTATACTTGTATTAGTTATACTTGTATTTTTCTTATGCAGTGTTTGATTCGATGTATTAAAAAGAACATGAATTACAGAATTTCTAATTTTTTTTTTTATTTTTTTTATATAATACCCTCAAAAGATATGTTGGAAAGGATGTGAAAATTTTTTTGAGGGGTAATAGGGTCTTTAAGCATGTTAATGCATGCATTAGATTCATTGCATTACTAATGCCATGGATTTTGAGGAATTAGTAATACACACCTTAATATATAATAGAGTGTATAACTAATGCAAGCATTAGTTATACACAAGGTAAAAGAGTATACTAAACAAGGTACTACTAATACACATTAAACTAATGCATGCATTAACACTTCAATACACTCTACCAAACAACCCCTAAAGTCCCCGTAGTGCGCAGGGTCTAATGAAGGTCTGGCCATAAGGGTCCGTTGTGGACAACCTTACCATGTATTTCTACAAGAGATTTTCGAGGCTTGAATCAATGACCTTCTAGTCACATGACAACAATTTTTTTTTGAGGGTTTTTATCCAATGTTTGGAACCCGCATTGGAGTCCGACTAATCCGAATTCGCGCCGCGTAGGACCCCATTTGGGGGGAAGCGCGCTCCCTACCATGGATTTTTTCATACCCAAGGCTTGAACCCAAGATCTCAGGTTAAGAGAGGGGCAAGTCCATCCACTACACCATCCTTTGGTGGTACATGACAACAAATTTACCGGTTACTCCAAGGCTCCCATTCCAATTGTTGCTTATGGGGAAAACTAAAATAAACAAATTAACCAACTCAACAATTCAATCTTCCTAATAGAGTTATTCTCAATAATATCACAAAGAGGCAATCAAAATTCCTTACAACAAGCTAGATATTTGGGAACAAAAGCCCAGAAATATCGAGTTGAAAACAGTAGAACTCGAGAATATAATGTTCTCTCAATTAAGGCGTAAACACCGGAAAACCAAGAAAATAAGAATGATCTCATGCAAAATCGGGCTTCTCGGGGTATGTGCAACCTGGCCTCTGGATGATAACGTTTGATGCGTAACAACCTGCTCTTACACACTCAGCAATAGGCTTTCCTTGAACCAATTGCGACAAGAATCCTCCAACAAATGCATCCCCTATCGATGTAAAAAAGAAAACGTTAAACAAAAATAGGTCTAATGTCTGACTGAACCCCAAAATCTAGCTCATGACGTGAGAATACCAAAGAGCATAGCATGTAAGGATATATAACACCTCATTTCTTCAACTAATATGAGACACTAAACGCAGAATATGCTCACTCGAGAATATGTTCTCTAAACTAATGCAAGATCCTTATATTTTGACAGTGAAAGGATGTTTTAACTCTATATAAGCAGAAACAGGTATTAACAACAGCAGACGACATACCAGCACCGTTGGTGTCAACGAGTTTCTCTTTTGGCAATGGTATAACGGGGAACAAGTTCACCTTCCCGTCCTCAGCAACAACGACAGGATCAGCACCCTGTGTAATAACGGTAGTCCTCTTGTGTGTTCCAGATGCCTTTGGCCATTGGGAGATTTTCAAAGCTATTTCTTCAACATTATCCGTCTAGTAATCAAAGCAGCATGTTAGCCATGTACCACAAAGTCAACGTCAGTGTGATAAACCTTAAGCTAAAGCATCAATTACCTCCCAGCCATGTACTTTTGAGAAGGTTCTTGCTTCCGTCTCATTTCCAAATACAAAATCCATATACCTGAAAAACAGAAACGCCAATCCCAAGATCAGTATCTTCTACCTTTGTTTACCTAGACAAGTTAAGAAATTGGCCTTACGGCAAGGCTCTCTCTTGAGGATCCTTGAAGAACTCGCAGATGAATGGTGCTGAAAGGTTCATTGAGAAGACCTGCAGCAGGCTTGAGTATTATGTGATTGGTTCATACACAAACTACCAAAAAGACTAGTCACAACTGTCGACTCCATGCATACCTTGTTATTGGCTGCTGCATGCTCAGCAACAAGCTGAATAGATTCGGGGGAAACAGTGAGAAAGAATCCAGCAATATAGTAAAATTTGGCCTTCTCGACTGTCCACCAATATATGTGTTAGTTTAAAATAGACCGGATATCTGAGGTCTAATCAGCATAGAAACAGGACTTGTGATTCCTACCTAACGCCCAGTTCTCTAGTCGTTTCAAATGGTCAACCTTGTAGCAGTTTGCAGCTGATAAGTTAGCAACCAATGACCTGCATAATCAAATAGCAGACCATCACGTTTACAAGAAGGCGAGTGGAAATTCATGTAGAAAAAGTAGAATGTTTCTTTGTTTTCTTCCTTTTCCCCCTCGGTTAACAAAAAAGAAAGACTAAAGTCTACATCAAAAGTCCAGAACCATACTACACGTAGTGCAAAATTGCATTAAAACTAACCTCTCGCCATCTAGCACACAAACAGCACACGTCCCTGTTGGAGCAGTCTCATCCTCATAGTAATGAACCTATTTTAATCCCGTACATAAAGACAAGTTGTGATCAAAGTATTTCTTTATCATGCTATAAATTCAAAGCATAAAAGACATGCAAACATGAGCATCCAAAATGCACCGAAATACAAAAAGATTGTCAAATTAAGATGAGAAAATCAAGGACAAAGAATCTACATTGACGCCAGAAGCCGTTGCATTTTTCTTCATTTCTGCTCCATACTTGTCCTTCCCAACCGAGCCCATGTAACTTGTTGCACCTGAAAATGGTAGCATCCACTGCAAATGCCAAAGCAAAATTGTTTTTCTGAATTATATGTTCGTGTCAGATTGCCTAGAACCACTAAACTTAAGACGATAAGACACCTGAGCCACTCTGATCGAGTTTTGTGTTGCACCTGCATTGCAGAATTAAGACCACGAGATCAATGATCCTAGTATCTTCAATGCATAATATTAATTAACACAATACAATGTGTCAAGTGACGAGCAAATTACCTCCAGCAATGTATTCAACAGTGGGCATGGCAGCCATTTCATCATACCTGGTACATAAAAATTCTTTCAATATATTGAAGAATCCAAAAACTTAAGAAAATTTAGAAAAAATACAAAATTGATTTCTCCAACCAAATTCTACAAGAAAAGGATAATTATGCAACTATAAAGTCTTTGGAAGTTGAAGTTCTTCTTATTTACTCAACATGTGATAACCTAACCTGATGAACTATTTACAATTACAAAAACCAAAGCCAAAAAAGAAATCACTTACATAGGCAAGTGCTTGTCCTCGGCAAGAATTGCATTGTTCGGCTTGATGTCATACCTATGAGATGAAAATCAGGTCATTCACATGATACAATGAAAGGAAAAACGAGAACCCAAAGCTGCAAGTAAAATCAAAGCAGTTTTGGAGCTAAAACCAATAGTGTAAGTCAATGGACATGGAGTATCACTGAATCAACTTGCTACTTTACTATAAATGTACATTTGTATGTAACTGCTCAGACATACACATAACAAGGGGCGGCTCCGGCTACAACAGAAGCCCTCCCCTTATACTACATCCACCCTGTAGGGTTGAAACACTTGCATAGTACAATTACACTATATTATAAACACTAAGATCCAATTTAAGACACTAGAAAAAAGTGTTTACACTGAAAATAAGAAAAGGATTGAACAAAGATGGAGTCTTTTCATTTTGTGTATTATATTATATCAATCCATCATGTAGATAAAACTTCTCAAACCAAAAGGGTACACTACAAATCAGCTTAAAACAAACATAACTAACTAAAAATGGAGAATTTAGACATCTGGGGTGCCATGAAATATGAGAAAGCATCACTTGTTCAAGAAATCTTAATCTAGAAGAGCTGAAATGTAGAGTAATAGATTGGCAACCAAAAAGGTACACCAAGAGTGGCTTAAAGCCTTGCTCGAACTCTTCAAAAATGTTCACGGGTGTGTGTCCAGTCCTTCAAAAGTAGTGCCTTTTTGGAGGATCTGGCACGGGTGCGACACCATTTATGAAAATAAAAACAAAACTAGCTAAAATATGGAATTTAGACATATGGGGTGGCAAGAAATATAACAAAACGTTACTTGTTCAAGAAATCAATCTAGTTCAGCTGAAATGTCAGAGTAATGTATTGCAACCCGGAAAGGTACACTAAGAATGGCTCGAACAAGTGTATGTAGTGCACTCTTGAAGGATCTGACACGGGTGCAACATCATAAAAATAAACAAAACTAGCTAAAATAAGGAATTTAGATAAGTGGGGCGCCAAGAAACATAACAAAACATTACTTGTTCAAGAAATCTTAATCTACAACAGTTGAAATGTCAGACTAATGGATTGCAAACAAGAAAGCTAGACTAAGACTCTTCAAACGGGTGAGTGTCCAATCCTTCAAAAATAGTGCAAGGATCCAACACGAGTGCGGCAACAAAACTGGCTAAAAATGGAAGCGGTAAGTGTTGGATCCCTCAAAATAAAGCACTTTTTAAGGATTCGACACAAATGTGACAACAAAACTAGCTAAAATATGGAATTTAGACATATGAGGTATCAAGAAACATAACAAAACATTACTTGTTCAAGAAATCTTAATCTACAACAGTTGAATTGTCAGAGTAATGGATTGCAAACAACAAAGCTACACTAAGGAATGGATTAAATCCTATGTTGCTCCAACTCTTAAAAAATGTCAACAGGTGTGTGTCCAATCCTTCAAAAGTAGTGCAAGGATCCGACACGAGCGCGACAACAAAACTAGCTAAAAATGTAAGTGGTGTGTGTTGGATCCTTCAAAATAAAGCACTTTTCAAGGATCCAACATGAGTGCCACAACAAAACTAGCTAAAATATGGAATTTAGACATATGGGGCATCGAGAAACATAACAAAACATTAGTTGCTCAAGAAATCTTAATCTACAACAGTTGAAATGTCAGAGTAACGGATTACAAACAACAAAACCAGCTAAAAATGTGAGTGGTGTGAGTTGGATCCTTCAAAATAAAGCACTTTTTAAGGATCCAAGACAACAAAACTAGCATCCAAAATAAAGCATTTTTAAGGATCCGAAACGAGTGCGACAACAAAACTAGCTAAAATATGGAATTTAGACATATGGGGTATCAAGAAACATAACAAACATTACTTGTTCAAGAAATCTTGATTTACAACAGCTGAGATATCAAGTAATGGATTTCCCATGCCCAAAAGAATACCATCACACTCCATTGTATGATAATTTTTTTGTTTTCTTTTGCAGCTAGAGAAATTTCAGATCTTGAAATAAGTAGGTGCAATACTAGCTAATGGGGGTATAAAAATGATTATATAGCAATACAAAAAGGTGTCGGCTGGTGAGTTGATAGAGGGTTGTTGACGAAGTGTGTGCCTGCTACTAGCTAGTGGGCTACTCTCTATTTTCAAGATCTAAAGAATATGAATGAAAAGTAGTGGGTGAAAATGTCTAATATGGGGTCCACTCACCAAACCCTATTTACTTTTTTCTTTTCATGATTTCTTGCTCAATGTATTTGAGTCTAACTAAATCTGAATTAACATAATACATCAATAAGAACTTTAATTTGGCTTCAGCTTATGTTTGTGTCCGTCAATTTTAAGTGTGAATAAGTAGACACATGTGTACTATGTGATCAATTCACGTCCTACATGGCGTCTTACGTGTATTATGAAGCATCAAGCTTGTGTGTCTATTTGTTCTAGTTTTTCAAGTTTAAGTGCTTACTTGTGCATATTCAAAGTTGAAGGTCATAGATGTAAATTGAGACCAAATTAAAGAGCATGTTCTATATTGGAGGTACAGTGTTCCCTAGTAAAGACGTCTTTGTATCGAGGGGACTCAAATTCAAACTCTACTTAAGGATGAAGAAGTTCGGGTGAATCCATTTATGATCTCTCTTTTTCTGGTCTCCGTAAATTAACCTTCTTTTAGTATATAAAATTACAGTGAGACGAAAAATAATGATTGTGATGGGATGAATAAGATTCTGTCATTTATAATTAAAGTGTTGGTATGCGAGTCAAAGATTGATAATTGAAATTATCAAACACTTCATACAAAATGTAAGAATAGCTCTAACGACGTGAGGTATTTTGATAGAAATCAGACTTGATTGAAACTGAACAATATCGCGAACTGACAAGCGGGACAAGTATAAAAATAGTAAAGTAGAGGCACTTTCACAAGAAGAAACTAGATTTGAACAATGAGTCTTGAAAATTGGGTTTTGATGGTCATAGATGGTAAGTTATATATATGTAATTACACAATGAATTTTAAAAATTAATCAGTAACCTAGGTTTTGAAGATTATAGATGCTAAATCATATTATTAACTACATAGTGAATCTCGAAAATGACCCATGAATCATAATAGTGGCCCACATGAAGCCTAATTGACTGAAGATTATTGGGTCTGCAAATAAAATCTCACGTTGATTGTTAAAAGGATAGGAAACTACATATAAGATGTATGAATATTGTTAGGGAAAATTATCCTCCATAGTATTATTAGATCTAAATAATAAATTTTAGCAATACTTTTAGATAATTACAATAATAGCAAATTACTTACAAGTTATAACAATTACTAAAAGAGATAATTTTTTAAAATATATTTTCAGAAATCGTTTTTAATTATTAAATGTTAAATTAGTTCCTTATTTTAAGGATTGTAATCAATATTTTTCTTAAATTGTGTATTGATAATTATGGTAATATATGTTAATTATTTTTTATTTAAAATATTACTCTTACTTATCAGATAAATTTATTATTGAAAGAAGATAAATATATTAGAAGATTGCGTGTTTCAATATATTGAAAGAAGATATACGTGTTCTCTCTCTCCATTCTCTATTATAACACTCAATGTCACCTTTTCCTTTCTCCATTATAACACTCAACCCTTTAAAAACTTTTTTGAAACTTGTGTCTTCGTAAAATATGCATATTTTCTTCTTGAAAATACAAGATTGTAAAAAAGGGTTTCATATTGGCGATATTATACTCATCTTCTTAGTTGAAAATTCTGAATTTCATAGTTAACATTCATCTTCTGTCCCAAAAAATATGAAACTGATATATTTGTTTTCTGCATTCTCTATTGTGCATTATGTCTAAATCAAAATTCGATTCTACTCCTTCGCGTAGAAGTCCTAGAATAATTGAAAATAGTAGCCCCATTCAACTTTCGAGACCTTCGTTTGATTTAGGTTGTTTCACTCCTTCTCCTCTATCAAAGTGTAAAATTTTTTTATTGAAAGTGGGTCTTACAACAAGAATCAAAATCAGTGTTTGCCCGACAAAATTGAAGTTCCCTTTGTTCATGAAGCATCGAAGAAGCAAAATTTGAGCAAAAAGATTGGGATTCCTCAAGATAAGAGGAATTATAAGAGAAAGAATTTGGATAGAGAACAAGTGTAGGACTCCGATTTTGAGGATGAGATTTCATTACTCAAACCAAAAAAATTCAAGTGTGGAGGAGAAGCACCTTCTCGAGTAACAAGGGCTAGGGCTAAAGGAAAAAAATGCAAAGAATGTGTCCAACGAAAATCCTCGAAAAGTTTGCAAGGTATGATTTTTATTTTGTATAAGTTTTTTTTTTACAAAAAAAAAAAAATTTCTATATTTTGTTCTTATCATCTTGATTTCTGATTTTAAAAAGGTCATATGATTTTCATGTTGTTTTTACAGAATATTTATACAATTTTTGTTTCATAATAATAATTAGTAAATTCTTGTGTATTAAAAAATGTTTGATTGTTGCTTTATTTAGTTCAAAATTTGTATAAATTATTGATACATTATGTTATTACTTAAAATATATGGTTGTTGCACCAATTAAAAGATCGTCTTTCAACTATCAAAAGCTAAATATTGTTGTATTTTTATGTTATTATTTTTATATTTGTAAATGTATGTAGGAGCGAAAAACATACAGTCATTGAGCATCGTATATCAAGGTTGATGTTTTCGATGATCTATGTTAAGATGGAAAAAGGAGCATTTTGAAAGGTTTGAAAATTCTCTCTTCGAGCACTTTTTGAAGATTCAACAGCTTAAAATTCAGCCCCAACTTCTTCGAAATTTGTTGCAAGCTGAGACGGAGAATAACAGAGATGATTTGTTCATCTTTAGGTTGAATGGCAATTTGTTGCGTTTTGGTAAGAGGAAATTTTGTGTTGTAACTGGTTTAAGGTTTGACCAAAAAGTAATTTTTATTCAGATTCCAAAGCTCCGAACAAGCTTATGTCTAAGTATTATCCTGGTATTGAAAAGGTGAAGAGAAGTGATTTCTATACTGATTTTGTTGCGAATGAGAATTTTTTTAAAGAAGATGATCTGTATGAAATTGGTATGGTTATTTCATAATCAGGTTCTTAGTTCCTGATTTGCCAAGAAATTATATACCAAAATTTTATTTTGATCTAGTTGAATCCGGTGAGTACTTGAATTATGATTGGGGCAATGAGTACTTTAGAATGTTGTATAAATCTAATAGTCATGGTTTGAAGAGAATCCCTCATCATTTACCTTTGGTGGATTTCATTTGGCTCTTCAAATATGATTTTATGAATGTTGTTTGAACATGGACAAAGCTGTTGCGATTCGAAGTGAATCAGTTATGAGTCCTCGAATTCTCAATTGAAGGTCAACGGAGGATCTCATTTTTAATGAGTATTTGAAGACAACAATGTTTAAGCATTATAGCAACGAGGTAATCTTAACTGCACTTCTATACATTAGCTTTTATTCTAAATCAATATCTATTTCATTCTCATTTTATACTTGTTATCTATTTAAACTAACTCATTTTTTTATACTAGTATCAATTCAAAGATATTGCCTTTACCGATGAGGAAATGATAAAGTACAATCTTCTTGCAATACATCAAGATAGTTTCGTTCATCAAGAGCAAGACAATTTTGTTCATTCATATGTCGATGATGAAAAAAATTCATCATCAAATGTGAAAGACAAACAAATCTTTGATATGAAGAATGAATTGGCAAATGTAAAACATAAATATTGTAATTACTTATTCAATTAATATTTTTAAATTTTGATTATGAATTTACTAACTATATATATGTCATGTATGTTCTAGGTTCGAGCTGAAATGTTGAAATTCCAGAAAAAGGTATGTTTTCTTTTGGCATTATATTTATATGAGTATGAACGTACAGGTCATATGCATGTCGTTATTAAATTTATATGTTTTATGTATGTACAGGTTCTTGATGAAATATCCAATAATCAGAAAAAGGTCAGTAATAAAGTTTAATTAGTTTAATTGATTTTAACTTATACAGAATTTATTATTTTACATGAAATTATTACATCCATTATTGTGTTATGAGTAGGTTGATAAGCAATTTACGAAGGTAAAACAATATGTTGCTGAGTCTGTCAAGACTATTTTGAATGAACTAAGGTCTGCAGGAATCAAGTCTGATGAATTCAATGAAGATCGGGTATGCATTGTAAAGTTTTTTTTACAGTTTATTTGGATTTATTTTCAAAAGTTAATTTTATTTTTATGATTTTTAGAAGAATGATTCACGGTCTGTGGATGATTTATTGCAAACGCCAAATGAAAGCAAGATATGTGAACAAATTCCTAATGAACCTATCAAAGTGAAGGATGAATTGTCTCGTGATATGGCTTTTGAAATGGATGGTAATGTTACATTAACTTGATATGAATTTATTAATCCCTAATACATAGAGTTCTATATTATAAATGTAACAAACTAATCTCTACATGACTTTTTTGAATGTATTTATATGTATAGTGTGTGGTGATATTGGTGGTGCAAAATCAAGCGATAATCTTTCTCCTTTGAAAAAATTATCATTTTTTACTGAGTCATAACTGATCACACTAGAACCTACATTTAGGAAGCTTGAAATACCGAAATCTGAATCCCAAATTTTATTACCGGTTATCTTTGATAAATCTCCACTGATAATGCACCAACATTATGGTTCTACCCATGAAAAATCCATCATTTACTTCAACAAAAAACATTCATTTGAAGACTATGTTGGATTTGAGGTTCCAGATATACTTGTTGATCAATTTACAGATTGGTGTTATGCGAAGAAAATGCGCGAAAGGTAACGATTTATTTTTTACCTTAATGTACTAATGTACTAATTCATACATTCAACAGTTTAATATATAATATCATATATAAATATTATGTTTTATTTAATAATCATAGGAATAAAAAAATAATGCTCAAGATGTCATCATAAATCCTGAATTTGAGTTTGGTGGATTGAAAATTGATAAGAAGGGTTGGTTTCTTACAATGATTCACACTGATGGTCCATTGAACGATCAAGTATCTTTCAAATCTAATTTAATACAAACTCCATATAGTATATATTGTGTATGTGTATTGCTAACATCTGGATAAAAAAGGAATTGTATAATTATCTTAATGTTCTGTAAGTGTCATTATAAAAGTGTATGTCTGTTTGTGTATAATATGATATATGGAAGAGAAATTAATTTTGAAGGCATTTTCTGTCATAGTTTATATATGCAGTGGATTCAAATGTTACAAAAAGTCAATGATTACAGTAATATTTAATGAATAATGAAAGTAGACTAGCATATTATAGTACAGATGAACAACTCATTATTTAATGAAATAACATGGCAATATCATCATGCAAGAAAACTTTGGTTGTATCCTATGAATGATACCTATATTCATTCACAAAATTTTGGTTGTATGTGCATGCTCTTTTCGATTGTTTTATAATTATTTGTAACAAATATGTATTCTTTAAAATAAATTTTTACTCATCACTATTTTTTCTCTCTTTAAAATAGCATGTAGATGTTATCATGTACTATTTGCGAAAAAAGCAAAGTATAGTACGATGAAGACGATAACATATACCACAACTGATGTTTGGTTCATTAAGTGGGTTTGTGCAATTGAGCAACAGTGGTTGGATGTGAAGAAGGATATAAGATACATCTCTCCTGAACACTATGTTGGTCAGCATATTAGGGGGTTTAAGATGTTTGCGAATGTATCTTGGAATACTGTGGACAACATCATTATTCCAGTTCATGTAAGTGAATCATTTCATTGGATTATGATTTTGTTTCGCATTAGACACAGGAGTCTATATGTGTATGAATCATTTATTAGAGGTTCTCTGAACACCAAGAATGTTCATCGACATGTCCAATCACTTGCTACCATCATACCGTTATTTTTGTTTGCCACTGACTTCTATGATAAACGAGCTGATATTTGTTGGGATAGAGAGCCTGTTTACATTGACAAGTCCATGACCGATCCACTTAAGTATGTTATTGTAAGGAACATTCCTCAGCAGGCTCCACAGTCTAAGTACGTATATTTATATTATTTAGATTACAATTTTATAATTGTACATAGTAATGTACTAAATTTTTTTTATTATTATTTTTACAGTGATTGAAGTATGCATGCGTGTGCATTTGCTGAGTTTATCAGTCATGAATTATTTGATATTTCAACCAACATGTTTAATGCTACCAACCATCGTATGAGATATGGTGCGTTACTTTGAGATTATGCCAGAAAAAAGCAAAACGATGGTGCTATAAGCGAAAGCGAGGTGACAGACAATGTTACAAGCAGACTAGGTGGTCTGAAGATATTGAGAGACGTTGTTAGTCCAGTTGTCATTACAAAAACCAGAAATAGATAGACATTTCATATTTAATGTTGCTTGGAGATTTTTAGTGTGGTATTTTTTAACTTGTTGGTATGAATAAAGTTTAGTTTTGATTTTTATGTATGATGTTTTGGTACTGTTAACAGTTATTTCATATTTGAAATCGTTCAATGAAATCGATATCATTTTGTTTTATTTCATCATACGTGATTTCATCATACATCGATATCATTTTGTATTGATTTTTATGTATGATGTTTTGATACTTTTAACAGTTATTTCGTATTTAAACTCGCTCAATAAAATCGATATCATTTTGTTAAATTTTATCATATAGGATTTTCGCTAATACACATATACATTAATTTTTTAGTTCTTTACTATTTTTGATGATCTTTACTGTTATATAAATTACCATTGTTGGCATTCAACTTGTTTTGTTTTTGTTTTAAAGCACTTCATTTATACAATTATATACTGTTAGTATAGCTTTACACTGATTTGAATTTTTCATGCTCGTTACTCTTGTATTATTATAATACTATAATAGCTGGTATAAAAAAAATCTTCTCCTTTTTAATCAATATATTTGTACACTTATATAATGTTATGGTACTTTAACACTTCTTTTGTATTTCACCTCGTTCAACATATTTGATATCAACTCGTTTTATTTTTTTTTATTCACAACATATATATGTTTATAAAACACCAATATAAATTTGCATATGAGCACCAAAATATTATACATAAAGATAAGTTGCATTGTTTATCAAACATATCCAAAAAACAAAACAAAATCATACTTGAAAAATACTCTAAATAAAAATTCTTAATTGGAAGGATCATATTTATGGCATGTTTTCCTGTTGTGTCCTTCTCTATGGCAATTACTACATGTAACATTGGCTCTTTTGCACTTATCTTCATTTGGTTCTTTCCACCTCTCATAACATGGACGTCGGGTGGTCTTTTAGAATCAGGTGGTAATACAATTTCATCCAAGATTTCTTGAGGTATATTCCACGTACTCTCACAAGGAAGAGGCTCAACTGGTATAGCATAAGCATCCTTAAAATTTTTACGCTGTAGTATGCAGAGCAATAGTCTTCTCCATGTTGGTTACGATATGTAATAACCACCATTGCATGTGAGCAAGGTATCTCATCTAATTGAAATCGACCACAACTACATTTTCTACTTCGCAAGCATACAACAAACCTTTTAACTCTAGCAGTAACGGTATGCAAAAATTCGTTTGAAGCTATTACCTACAATTAATGTTATTGGTTAGAACATGTTTGCAGTTCAAAACATTATCAGTAAAATAAAATAAACAAATCAAAGAACAACAAAGTCTTTTAAGAAATTTATTCAAGATTGTAATATAATTAAAATATAAACATACCGTCATATTATGCGATTCTTGCTTGTTATCATTGAGAATATCATTATATATTTTTGTTAGCACTGTCAATGTATTTTTTCCTTCCTCGTTATTTTTTGCATTCTGCGATTCAACAATTAGCCTCATGAAATCAACATAGAAACAACAGGTCACCTTCTGGCTTTTCTGTTTGTATTGTTTATGGATTCAGCAATATTTGATGTTAGAGTCCAAGTACGCTTTACTGTAGAATGAACCCTTGCTCATTTATGATAGTCAATTTCGTACAAATATACTTTCACTCTTCTATCAATTTGATCGACTCTCCCCATTAACTCTTCAAATTTTTGAAGTGTATATGCCTTCACCATTGCAAAAAACAACTTATGCAGTTCATCAACTTTCTTATGAAAATTCATCTTAATATCCCCCATAGATGCCAAATACAAGCATGGTGTGACAGATTCGGATAGACTGTCGATGTTGCTTTCCAGATGTTGTTATTTCTGTCTAACACATACACATATTATTTCTTTCTCCAAAAGCTTCTCTAAATTTCTCAAAAAACCATGTCCAAGATGCTATATTTTCATAATCAACCAATGCATAAGCAAAGGACAATATATGACCTGCATACAAAATCATTAGCAACACCTGTATTAATTGAATTTATTTCATATTGTAAAACCATTCAGAATATTATTAACATACCGATCATACTATAAAAAAAATTAACACATTATTTCTAAAAAAATAAATTATGCCTGAAAATTAATAAGTAAAATAGTACTTTATACCTCCTGGATCTAATATGCTTGCAATTAGAATTGTCCCACCATAAAGCGATTTTAGCCCAGCATCATCAACAACAACTATAGGTTTGCAATACTTTCATCCACGTATTGAAGCATCCAACGCCACAAAATCATACAAGAAACGATTTTCTTCTGTTTTTCCCAACTAATAACTGATTCAGGATACTGTTTTCCCAAAATGTACAAATAACCTGGAAGTTTTTGATATGATTCGGTTGGATCACCACGCAACATCTTAACTGCTATTTCCTTTGCACGCCATGCTTGAGTATAGTTTAAGGACACACCATATTGTCTTAACATATCAGCAACAACATCATTTGGTGTGTATATTCTATTAGTGTTTATTAAATTAGGCAACACCAAACCATCAATAACCTTTGTCATTCCTTGGCGTCTTGCATAAATTTGATCTCGTGTCGAACATGTATGTATTTCACAGTACTTTCTTATTATGAAAACCTTTGTATTATTTGTACTTGAAGCTCTTAGAAACCATGTACATTCTTCCACATGACAAACTAGGTAGTAGCTGTTTAAAATATTCAAAATCAAACAAAGAAATATAGAACATACAAACAAAATACCAAAGAAATATACTCTTTTAAGAATTTAAGTTGTAAGTTGGAATAGTTCGTATCTCTTTGCATTAGACCTCTCAGTTCTAAATGTAAACTGATGCAAGAAAGCGTGCAAATCCATAACTTGTGAAAGTGTTTATTTATTGATGTAATGCTGGTTTACTTCAATTACCGGATTGGTAACTTCTTTGATTATTTCAACTCTATATTCATCTATGATTTCATCATCTATCCGAACTGAATTTCTGGAGTATAAATTCTGCCGATCCAGATTTGATTCGGTATTCATGTTGTTACCAACATAAATATCAGACTGTTCAGAATTTTCATTAACAACCATTAATATATCAGTTGTTGTCACATACAATGGATAACCAGCAAAAAAATCCTCATTACTTCTTTTTTTATCTGGATACACCATTACTCCAGCGTCATTATGTATGAGCATCGGTTAACATCTATCATTTACTAAAAACTTAATCTCAATTTTTGTAGAATTAATATCAACCTTCAATTGTTTTGTTATTGCAGCAACCAATCCTTTATACTTTGTATCTGCAACATACATTATCCCATCTATAGCAAAGTCTCTAGGTCTATCTATAATCACAATACAAATTTTATTATTAATAATCAATTGACATATTTTCAACAATAATTTCATAATTTCAACATTCCAATAAATACACAAACCTCCTTACGTCATTGGATACAATTTCATAATTTCTACATTCCAAATAAATACACAAACTTCAACATATTCAACATAAACACCAAATGCTTCATACGTTATCATAACAATTTTGAAAGCACAATCTTATCTCTGAGACATGAGCAACATAACAAATCATAACAAAACAATTTTGATAAAACTTTAAGAACAATATCATACCATCAATATTTTAAAAAATTTCACAAACCACTATCTGTAACTGCCATAAAAGGTTCACAATTACTCTTTTACAAAGTTCATAGATTAAAACAAAATACTATCAAACATTCAACGTGTATATACAAAAAAAATCGCCAACCAATTACAATAATTAACCGACGCCAATCAGATCCTGTGAATGAATAAAAGATCATTCAAAGCATCAACCAAATGCACCATACGACATCACAATCAGATTGGAACCGCTATCCTATTTCTGTAAAACGAGCAACACAACTAATCATAATAAATTACTGGATCAAATAATAATTAACATACCATTAACATCCCATCTTCCTCCATACATAACAAGAAACAAATGTACCCGTTGACCTTTCATTAATTTGATCACTTCAAAACATAAAACTAGAAATGTGTAACAAGAATACGAAGGATTACAAAGAAACTAAAATTTTTAGATTTTGAGAAGATAATCCTTTGAATTATATGTTTAACATCTTTATTAATTATATGAAAACCGTTTAATGAGATATTTAAGGTGATGTAGCTATCCGACAATAACTGACATCCTTTTTTTGGGGTAGAAGAATATTTTTTTCCATATATATAATTGATATTTTTTTAATTTATTAAAAGGAAAAAATGTTTTTTTTTTAATAAGATTTGCTATAACTTGATAAAAAGAAAGTTTTGCTATAAGTTGTGATTTCCTGTCTAAGGAATGCTATATACGTTTTTTTCCCCATATTGTTAATGGTGTGACTTAACCCAAAGCGAATAACATATAGCCATGTCAAGAGTATTTTTACGTTATTTTGTCAAATGTAAATTTTGGTCCCAAAATAAAAAATCCCCAAATAAAAAATATTTTCTCATATTTTTTTGAGGTGTGTATGGTATGAAAAAGAAAATTCTATTGGGTGTGTTGGGTGTGAATGAAAATGTTTTCCATGAAAAATATTTCTTAGAAAATATTTTCAGAAAAATAAATGATTTACTTATTTTTTTTCTGATGTTCGGTTAGTAAGAAGAAAATGTTATTTCAAGGATATTTAGGTATAATTTAGATCAATATTATGATCCAAGACTCGGACTTATGTTCCAACCAATGTAGGATCCGACCCTCTACCTTACATCGATCCATGATCCAACCTCAATATCGACGAGGATACAAATCTAACCTTAAAATGCGAAACCCAACCTAATATTACACTCGACCCAACCTCGATACCCAATCCTATCCTCGAGGTCTGGCCTTTTCCTAATCCCAACCCAATCCTAACCTCGAGACTTGACGTCGACACTATCCCTCGACTTGGTCGAGTCTTTGGTAAGGGGTTTGATCATGTATTAATTTGGGGTCGGTCTAGTGCTATTTGAGGTCGAAGTTGGGTCACGATTTAAGGTCGAGGTTACGGTTGAGTCCCAAGATAAAAGGGTCTCGAGTCGAGTATTAGGTATCGATTTAGGGTCGAGTCTCGGATTAGGTCCCCACATCTGGTTGGGTCTTGGAGCAAGTCCTAAGTTGATTGAGGTCGTGTTACGAGATGACATGTTAAGGTATGAGGTAGATACCTATAGAGTATGTCTATTTTTATTGAAAACTATTATGGGTCATTTGGTTGGGAAATAAGTTATTTCGAGATTACAAATCCTGGGATTAGCTATCCAGGAATAGTTATCCCATCTCCAAGAAGAGATAAAAATAACACTACAATCCCGTGATAACTAATCCTTGGATGAGTTATCCCATGAATTTCATCCCTACCAAACATGGAATAAGTATATCTTAAAATTAATCCGAAGATTAGTTATCCATTATTTTCCTGTAAGACCCCATAAGATCCTAGCTCATTTTAGCTTACTATTGCATGTTAAAAGGGTCCAAGACTTAGAAAATTTCACTAAGTGTTAAGGATTAGTCTTCTCCAAAGCCCCTTAAACTTTGATGATTTTATTTTTGACCTTCTCGACCCCGGAATATTAGTTTTTAAGTTGATTCATGATCGGGGTTGTCGATAGTTCATCTCGGGTGAATTTTGGATTTTTAGGACGACGTTTGAGATCTTTTTGGATGGTTAAAATAGTGAAGCTCCGCGATAGGGCCGTGACGCATCATATTTTGCATTGGTGGGCAGCCCCGTGGCGCGCTGTATTTCTTGTCGGTCAGTCCAATTCAGTTTAATGAGTTCGAGTTCACGAGGGGTAATACAGTTATTTCCCTCACCCTATCCCAACCATAACACGGGATTTAGAGTCCCAAAAGCATTAGTTTTCATCTTTTACACAAAATTCTCTCAAAAGAAAACAGTTCTCTCTCAAGAACAAACCCTAGCCTCTTCAAAAAAATTCAAGCGCAAGCTTTAGGAAATCACCAAGAACTTTCACTAATTCATTAATTAAGGTATGTTAGATGTTCATCCTTGGGACCTTTTCATCCATGGAGTCCAAGAACTCATTTTCAAGTTTAAAGTTATAATTTTTACATGTTATTACGAATTATCATCATGAAGCTATTATGAACTTTGATTACAAATTATTTTTACCATGTGTTTTCATTGGAAATTGCCCTTAACACGTTTGAACGGTGACATTCACATGTTAAATCCTTAACCCATGTCTTAATATTGCAATTGTGTTATTATCACATGATTTAAATATTCCCATGCTTTAACTCATGACCAGTATGTGCTTGATAAAATGCCTAAAAGATTATGTTTTGAACAATGACTACTTATTATGTTTCCCGAAGCTTTAGTATGGTCCTATTATTATTGCTATCGAGTCCCGGAGGTTATAAATACCCCAAAACTTAACTGATTACTTAGACTCAGTATTTTTAGAATGGTTTCAGATGCATTTAAGCATTATAAGTTTAGTCAGTTATCATATCAGTCAAACTTAGATCAGTTCAGTAATTCGAGTCAGTTCAGTTGGGAGTAGGATTTAACACCGAGCGAACCTAGTGATGGGGGTTCACCTGCCAGTAGAGGGTGTGATTCTTAGTAGCAATACCTGCATTCCAAAACTACATAGACAACATAGGTTGAGATGTCCACCTGCCAGTTGAGGATTGACACATATCTCATTAGAGAACCTGTAAGTTGAGGGTGACTTGTTAGTCCTTTGGGACATTAGTTTAGTGAATTCACACAACCATTGTTAGTGTCCATGGCACGATACTGACACCCTTCTAAGTAGGGTCATATGTTGGACCATAATTAGCTCATATTGGGGCATGCCGATTTGATAATAACTCCCACAGTCTCAGTTTATTATTCAATACAGAGTCTAGTTTCAGGTTTGCTTGACCATAGCATACAACTATCAGTTATTCAATATTAGTATTTCAGTATTTCAGTTTATAGACTATATTAGAATCATGTTATATGCTTGTTCATGTATTCTTAGATTTTATAGCTTTCATTATTTAAACTCAATCATATCATGCTATTCATTCAGTCATTATATCATGCACATAATACTATACATTTTAGCCTAACATCATTTAGTGTACCAGTACATTCAAAGTACTAATCAGATTCGCTTTCTTTGTGCTATGATATATTATATCATAGGTTCGAACGCTTAGTTTCCTGACTACGCTTAGACAGATCCGCCTATCAGCAGAAGTAGTCATGGTTAATCCTCATCTATTGAGGACATGGTTATTTATTTCAGTTATTTTAGTAGTTCAGCTTTTTATTTTAGTTAGACAGTTGGAGTTAGTTGGGGCCTGTACCATCAACTCTTTTCAGTCAGTTAGAGGCTTTCAGACAACAAATAGTTTGTCAGTTTATCAACGTTTTTATTTGACTTTCAGTATGTCTTCAAACTCATGATTCAGTAATAATCTTAGAATTTAAATCTTTGGCGTTATTCACTTATTTCCATACATATGTATTTTGTTACTATATTATTCATGCTCACAGCAGGTACTAGTTCATGGGTTAGCTTGTGGTCTCTCGGGATTGTAAGCACCACGTGGTATCTAGGGTATATTTCTGGAGGGTTTCAAACTTAGTATTAGAGACTAAGGTTTTAAAGTGTCCTAGGGAGTCTGAAAGTTGCATTGGTTAGAGTCTTATGCATAAGTGTGAAACGCGCCACACTTATGGATAAGAGGCTATAAGACGTTTTAGGAAAAGTTTTCCTTTGTTCAGTGTTCATGTCATGCAAATAAGCATGGACTTGATTTATACTCTCTTTCTAATTCAATTTTTCTTTCGTTTATAGAACATGCCTCCCAAAAAGAATAATGAAAGAAAAAATGGGAATTAGCCCGCACCCCAGCTCGTTTAAGAAGATCCCTTAAATAAACATGTTTCTTATGCCAAGTTTCGAGTTGCATTCACTACTTTATCTCACTTATTAGAAGCTCAGAATAATCAATAGGTTGCTATCCTAGCCAATCCAGTGGCTAATACCGCCGTAGCTGGGATTTGGACTTTATCCAAATGAACCCTCTCTTATTTATGAGATCCAAGTCTGATGAAGATCCGCATAAGTTTCTTGACATGGTTCAAAAGGTGACAGATATTATGGGCGTGACTTCTAGTGAGAGTACAGAGTTGGCTTCTTACCAATTGTAGAATGTAGCTCACACCTGGTATAAGTAATGGAAGAGGGATAGGCACAGATGTAGGGCCTGTAGAGTGGGAGAAGTTTGCTACAACTATTTTAGACAGATTCTTCCATTTGGAGTTGAGGGAAGCTAAGGTACTGGAGTTTATTAATTTGAATTAGGGTAGTATGAGTGTGAGTGAGCATTCTCTAAGTTTACTTAGTTGGCCAGATATTCTCTTCATATGGTTTCTGATAATAGGTCTAGGATGAGTAGGTTTGTATCTGGTATAGCTAATAGCATGGTCAAGAAGTGTAGGAATGCGATGTTGATTAAGAAGATGAACTTGTCTAGGTTGATGGTCCATGCTTAGCAGATTGAGGAGCAGAAGGCTAATGAGAGAGAAAGGGATAACAAGAGGGTTAGGACAGGTAGTTTCAACTTTGCTTAGCCAAGGTCGGAGGGTGGTAACCGTTCTCAATTCCATCAGAATTTTTTTCCCTATCTCTATCTTTAGCTAGTGCTTCATTTCCAAGGTTCATAAATGATAATCACGATAGGGCGCCAGGCTCTAAGACTCAGGGTATTATGAACAGTGGTCGGACTAATCCACTTTGCCAAAAATATGGTAGAAATCATCAAGGTGTGTGTATAGCCGACAATGATGTGTGATTTGGGTGTGTCAAGACAGGACACAGGATCAGGGATTTCCCAAAGAGTGGTCAGCAGGGTTAGTCCAGCCGTCCCTTAGTTTCATTCGGTCGCCCGACTCAGCAGGGTTAGTCCAGTCGTCCCTCAGTTCCATTCGGTTGCCCGACTCAGCAGGGTGCCGCTTCCAGCATAACCAGTGGTCAACGCCCAAATTGATTGTATGTACTTTAGTCCCAACAGGATCAGGAAAGTTCTCCTGATGTGGTTACGGGTGTATTAAAGGTCTTTCACTTACATATTTATGCTTTGTTAGATCTCAGGGCTTCTTTTTCTTTTGTAACCCCCTATATAGCTATTAATTTTGGTATCAGTCCTGAAACCT
Organism: Capsicum annuum; assembly: GCF_002878395.1. Lineage (NCBI taxonomy): Eukaryota > Viridiplantae > Streptophyta > Magnoliopsida > Solanales > Solanaceae > Capsicum > Capsicum annuum. Next base: position 5,107,906 of record NC_061119.1, read on the forward strand.
TAGCAGAACCCTTCTCAGTGTCTACTCCAGTAGGTGTTTCTATTATAGCCTGGAAGGTATATAGGAACTGTCCGGCCATAATATCCACAAAGTCAATTCAGTTGATCTTGTGGAGTTAGATATGACATATTTTGATGTTATTCTCGGCATGGATTGGCTCCACTCATGCTATGCCTCAGTTGACTGTAGAAATCTACTCGTTCAGTTTCAGTTTCCAGATCGACTAATTATTGAATGGAAGGGTAGTACTTCAGCGCTTAGGGCTCAACTTGTTTCGTACCTTAGAGCAGAAAAATAAAATCCAAGAGGTGTGTTTACCATCTTGTTAAAGTTAAAAACTCTAATTTTGAGACTCCCAGTCTTGAGTCAGTTTCAGTAGTAAGGGAATTTTCAGATGTGTTCCCTAAAGATCTTCCTAGAGTTTCTCTCGAAAGGGAATTTGACTTTGAAATAGACCTTCTTCCAGATGCCCAGCCTACCTCTATTCCGCCCTATAAAATGGCTCCATTCGAGCTTAGGGAATTGAAAGAACAGTTGAGAGATCTCTTAAATAGGGGATTCATCAGGCCCAGTGTGTCCTCACAGGGCACTCCATTCCTTTTCGTGCGAAAAAAAGACGGTTCCCATAGAATGTGCATCGATTATCGTCAGTTGAACAAAGTCACCATCAATAATAAGTACCCGCTCCCTATAATTCATAACTTGTTTGACAAAGTTCAGGGTGCCAGTTATTTCTCTAAGATAGACCTCAGGTCTGACTACCATCAACTTAGAGTCAGAGAATGTGATATTCCAAAAATAGTTTTTAGACCTCGGTATGGTTACTTCGAGTTTCTGGTTATGTTCTTTGGTTTAACAAATGCTCCAGCAATTTTCATGGACTTGATGAACAGAGGGTTCAAAGAGTACTTGGACATGTTCGTCATAGTCTTTATTGATGACATTCTTGTTTATTCCTATAGTGAAAATGATCGTGCAGGCCATCTCAAAATTATTCTATAGACTCTTAGAGACCATTAATTATTTGCTAAATTTAGTAATTGTGAATTTTGGATAAGATCAATAGCTTTCCTTGTCATATTATATCCGGTAATGGAATTAGAGTTAATCCTCAAAAGACCAAAGAAGTGAAAAACTAGTCCAGACCCATCTCTCCTTTATATATTAGGAGTTTCTTAAGTTTGGCTGGCTATTACCAATGATTTGTTAAAGGTTTTTCATCTATTGTATCTCCTATGTCTATATAGACTCAAAAGAAAGTCAAGTTTCAGTAGTCAGATTCTTGTGAGAAGAGTTTTCAGGAGCTAAAGACTCGACTCACCTCAACCCCAATTTTGACATTGCCAGATGGTACAGATGGGTTTGTTGTTTACTGTGATGCTTTCAGAGTTGGTCTTGGTTGTGTGTTGATGTAGAGATGTAATAAAGTCATAGTCTATGCCTCTAGACAGCTTAAGCCCAATGAAAAGAATTATCCTACCCATGATATTGAGTTAGCAACTGTTGTGTTTGCCTTAAAATTTTTGAGACACTATCTCTATGGGGTGCATGTTGATATTTTCACGGATTACAAAAGCTTGCAGTATGTATTTTCGTAGAAAGATCTGAATATTCATTAGAGAAGGTGGTTGGAATTATTGAAAGACTATGATATGAGTGTTTTGTATCGCTCGAACAAGGCCAATGTGGTGGAAGATTACCTTAGTAGATTGTCTATGGGTAGTGTTGCTCATATTGAGGATGATAATAAGAAGTTAGTCAGGGAGGTTCATCATCTTGCTAGACTAGGTGTTTATTTGGTAGATTCAACTGAGGGTAGTGTATGAGTTCAGAATAGTTCAGAATCTACTTTGGTTGCCAAAGTGAAAGAAAATCAAGATAGGGATCCCAGTCTAGTTAAGTTGAAGGAGTTAGTCAGAGATTAGAAGGTAGAGGTTTTCTCCCAAGGGGGAGATTATGTATTGCGTGTCAGGGTAGGCTGTGTGTGCCGTGTGTTGATGGGTTGATACAATGAATTTTAGTAGAAGCGCATGGTGCGCGTTACTTTATTTACCCAGGAGCTACTAAGATATACCGTGATTTGTGTGAAATCTATTAGTGGAGTTGTATGAAGAGGGATATTGCAGAGTTTGTAGCTAAGTTCTCTAATTGTCAGCAGGTTAAGGTTTAGCACCAAAGGCTTAGTGGCACTATGTAAAAGTTCAGTATCCTTACTTAGAAGTGGTAAGACGTAAACATGGATTTTGTAACAGGATTGCCCCATTCGCGTCATCGACATGACTCAGTTTGGATTGTTGTAGACAGAATGACCAAATCAACTTATTTTTTGCCAGTCCATAATTCTTATTTATCCAAGGACTATGCCAAGATTTATCTTAGAGAGTTGGTTAGCTTGTATGCAGTCCCATTGTCTATCATCTCAGATAGAGGTACTCAGTTACCTCTCACTTTTGGAAGGCATTACAGGAGGGTCTTGGTACCCAAGTTCATCTCAGTACTGCCTTTCACCCTCAGATAAATGGCCAGGTAGAGAGGACCATTCATACCTTAGAGGGCATGTTAAGAGCGTGTGTTATCGACTTTAAAGGTAGTTGGGATGATCACTTGACTTTGATCGAGTTTGCCTACAATAACAATTATCATTCCAGTATTCAGATAGTTCTGTTTGAGGCTCTTTATGGGAGGAGATATAGATCTCCCATTGGTTAGTTTAAAGTGGGTGAGACTGTGTTGATAGGGCCTGATTCAGTGTTTGATGCATTACAAAAAGTTTAGTTGATTAGGGAGAGTCTTAAGACAGTCCAAAGCCGTCAGAAATCCTATGCAGACGTAAGAAGAAGAGATCTTGATTTTGAGGTTGGTAACTTAGTCTTTTTGAAAATCTAGCCCATGAAGGAAGACAATAGATTTGGTGAGAAAGGGAAACTTAGTACCCGATATGTTGGCCCGATCTTGAATCGTTATGGGAAGGTAGCGTATGAGCTTGTGTTGCCCGCAGATTTGGCATACGTTCACCCAGTATTCCATTTTTTTATTAAAGAAATGTATTGGTGATCCGGTTGTAGTTGTTTCTTTATAAAGTATAGATGTTTAGGATAGCCTTTCTTACGAAGAAATCCCAGTCGAGATCCTAGATCGTCAGATTCATAGACTAAGGAACAAAGAAGTTCCCTTGGTCAAAGTCCTTTGGCAGAATCAGTCCATTGAGGGAGCCACTTGGGAAACAGAAGTAGATATGCAAACCAAGTACCCTCATCACTTCTCCACAAACTCAGACTCAGCTTAAGGTAACAGTTCTCATCAGATTTTCTCTTTTCAATTCTTAGTTCCAGCCATGTAATCATCTTCATGTCATAACATACATTCACAGACCATTTCAGTTATATATCATGTTTCGGACTCAGTCGTGTAACCATGTTTTCAGTTATGCACATTCAGCATGTATTCTCAGTACCACAGTATTCTCAGCTTAATCAATCTCATTCGAGGACGAATGTTTCCAAGGGGGAGAAATTATAAGACCCCGTAAGATCCTAGCTCATTTTAGCTTACTATTGCATGTTAAAGGGGTCCAAGACTTAGAAAATGTCACTAAGTGTTCAGGCTTAGTCTTCTTCAATGCCCCTTAAACTTTGATGATTTTATTTTTGACCTTTCCGACCTTGGAACGTTAGTTTCTAAGTTGATTCATGATCGGGGTTATCGATAGTTTATCTCGGGTGAATTTTGGATTTTTTGGACAACGTTTGAGACCTGTTTTGATACAAGTCAAATGGCCACCTTAGCTTTCGATGACATCATTCGAAGTCAGTACGTGGGGCATCAAGCTTTGGTCGCATTGAGGACACGAGATCCTACATGGAGGGGCCGATTTGAGTACATCAAAGAGCAATCCCACATGTGAAAGATTGCTTGGAGCATTGAAAATTGAGGACTCACGGTTTTGGGCCTTCATTAAGGGCATTTTAGTATCCAAGTAACACTCCATGACCACCCCTTTTCATTAAGGGTATTATGGTTATTTTGTTATGTAATAAGTTAGACTATAAATAGGTTCTATTAGTTCATTTGCTAGGGATTTATGAAAGATGAAATATTGAAACACTTAAAATCCTCTCTCTTTAGAGTAGACCATCTTAGTGTAGTTTTAGTATAGGGCTTGGAAAAGCTAATATTGTTCTTTGCTTGAAAACGGTGGATCTTGAGGTGAGTTGATTCCCTTGGAGGTCACCGTAGGAGTGTGGTTTTTATTATTACATTCATTAGGGGTTTTTGTGTTTAATACACTCTAAAGTTCTTAATCTTGTAATAATCTTGGTCTCACTATCTATCCTTTACTTTTGTTGTTATTATCTTGTGTAGTGGACTATTTTGGGTCATTTATTGAATCCAAAACTTGTGTTATTGTTGTTTATATTGTTCATCATGTTTTATAGCTATTTTGGTGCTGACAAACACCTTTGTATCTTGAATTCTTGTTGTTGGTAGCGAATTTGAGAGTGGTCACCAAAGGGGTCCTTGTTTATTCAAACTTGTGGATTATTTTGGTATTTGTTTTGTATTTCCATTGCCATTTCTTGTATTATGTTTGGATGGTCAAACCAGTGAGGCTCCGTCACAGGGCTACGAAGCATCGCATTTTGCGTTAGTGGGGAGCCCCGCGACGCATTGTATATCATGTCAATAGGGCCCCGCGACGCGTCATATTTCTCATTGGTCAATCTGGTTTATTTTAATGAGTTCGAGTCCATGGGGGTAACTGAGTCATTTTGCTCACCCTATCCCAACCATAACACAAGATTTAGTCCTAAAAGCATTATTTGTCATCTTTTACACAAAATTCTCTCAAAAGAAAGCAATTCTCTCTCAAGAACAAACCCTAGCCTCTTCAAAAAAATTCAAACTTAGGCTTTAGGAAATCACCAAGAACTTTCACTAATTCATCAATTAAGGTATGTTAGATGTTCATCCATGGTCCTTTTTCAGCCATGGAGTCCAAGAATCCATTTTCAAGTTTAGAGTAATGATGTTAACATGTTATTACGAATTATCATCATGAAGCTATTATGAACTTTGATTACAAATTATGTTTACCATGTATTTTCATTGGAGATTGCCCTTAACACATTTGAACGGTGATATTCACATGTAAATCCTTAACTCATGTCTTACTATTACAATTATGTTATTATCACATGATTTAACAATTCTCATGCTTTAACTCATGACCCGTATGTGTTTGATAAAATGCCTAAAAGATTAGGTTTTGAACAATGACTACTTATTATATTTCCTGAAGCTTTAGTATGGTCCTATTGTTATTGCTATCGATTCCTAGGGGTTATGAATATCCAAAAACTTTGTTTATTACTTAGTCTCAGTGTTTTCAAAATGGTTTCAGATATATTTGAGCATTATCAGTTTAGTCAGTTATCATATCAGTCAAACTTAGATCAGTTCAGTAATTCGAGTCAGTTCAGTTGGGAGTAAGATTTAGCACCAAGCGAACCCAGGGATGGGGGTTCATCTGCCAGTAGAAGGTATGATCCTTAGTAGAAATCCCTGCGTTCCAAAACTACGTAGTCAGTGTAGTTTGAGATGTCGACCTGTCAGTTGAGGGTTGACACATATCTCATTAGAGCACCTGCTAGTTGAGGGTGACTCATTAGTCCTTTGGGACATCAGTTTAATAGATCCACACAGCTATTTTTAGTACCCGTGGTAAGGTACTGACACCCTTCCAACTGGGGTCACAGGTTGGACACCAATTAGCTCATATTGGGGCATGTCGGTTAGATGATAGCTCCCACAATCTCAGTTTATTATTTAGTACAGAGTTCAGGTTCAGGTTTTCTTGACCATAGCATACTGCTATCAGTTATTCAATATTAGTATTTTAGTATTTCAGTTTACAGACTATATCAGAATCATGTTATATGCTTGTTCATGTATTCTCAGATTTTATAGCTTTCATGTTTTTAAACTCAGTCATCTCATGCTATTCATTCAGTCATTATGTCATGCACATAAGCCTATGCATTTTAGCCTAACCTCATCTAGCGGAGCATTACATTTAAAGTACTAATCAGATTCGCTTTCTTTGCACTATGATGCCTTATATCATAGGTTCGAACACTTAGATTTCTAACCACGCTTGGACAGATCCGCCTATCAGCTAAAGTAACACATACAAGAGACTATTTCAAGTCTAACTCTATATAAACCATAACCTACGTCGTCGACTGAAGTGTCCAAATCAAGCAAACTAAACTTCAAAAGATTTTTTCGTTCCTCAACACCTCAAAATGTTTAAAGTCTAAAATAAATAAATTAATGATCTATTCTTCAGTCATACACTTTTGGGAATTCAAATCTACCAATCTATCCTTAGTCATGGTCTATAGTGATACTCAAGTGTCAATTAGCCATTAACTAGTTCCACAACACTCACATTATCCAAATATGAGTTTCTACTCTAATTACCTACTTCAAGTAGTTTTTATGCTAAAGCTTTCATTTTCATCGTACTCGAGATTCCCAATCCCTTTATTTTGTGTTCAAGAACTACAATTACATGCTAAGAAGTATTAATTTATAGCCTAGAAGAATTTTACATAATTATAACTCTTACCCTTAGGTTTTTCCATACTTTTCATGGACCTAGTATTCTAACTCATAAAAATTTTCCCATTATAATCTTTCTAACAATTCTAGGGTAGTCATGGATTACTAGGCGAAGAGAGTGATGGAATAACTTCCCTCAATGATAAAACAACCCTAGCCTTAGAAAAATCGTCTCTCTGCAACTCAGGAATTAAGTTTTTGAGTTTAAGTGTCACGGCCCGAACTAGGGCCTGGCCGTGACGGACGTCCCAAACCATGAAGGTCTGGATGTCCTACTCTATCTGGTAATCATGCACAACATTCGTATCATAAAAGAAGATGCAAAAATTTAATTTAATACAGAAACATGGTCAAACTCTGAATTCATTCTAATAGTGAAGAATAAGATCCAAAATCAATTAAACAAAATCTGAAATGGTCTGCGAATTCTCTACTACATGATCTAAAAGACAACTGTCTGAAAACTGGGACAAGTCACCCAGTAGACCAAAACAAAGGAATAATATAATCTGAAATAACAGGCCTTCTGGAACAAAGATGGCTCACTATAACACGGATCACTTCTCTCTGAATACTCTACTGATTAGCCGAACCCCTAGACCGAACCTTCTAACCTGGAAGGTACGGGGTCAATATAATTGTACTGGTACGCAGAGTAAATCTAAAATAATAATTTATATTCAATACATATGAGATCAATTTAAAATAATTCATAAGTATATCATATAGTAAGAAATCACATGGGCATGTTGATAGACTCTGAAAAATCATCTGGACTCTGTGACACTCTTTGTTTTACTTCTGCGCTAAGTGGTATACCCTACAACTCCAAAATTCCACGGGCTATATGGAATCCACCATTAACTCGGTGACCAATCCCCCAACCCATGTGTGCCTCAAGGGCCGGAGTTTCTGATTCTGCTACGGCACACGGCTGTCGCCAACGTAAAATAATATACTCGGATCGGCAAAGCACGGTCTTAGGCTAAGAGTTACTTGAACTCAAGCCTTCTTCTGGTAACCACCTAACCCTCTTTAAGCCCATTTTTAATCCTTTAAAACATGCATTCTCTGAAAAAATATTCTGAAAACATACTATGTTATGGTATACATACTTATGGTATCGTCATACCATTGACTTGCAAGTCACATTCTCTGAGCCATTATTAACATATAATAATCTCTGTTTCAAAACGTAAATCTGGGATCACCATATCAATAAATCATTTCAAAGAAACTCTTTCTTAAAGCTCATATAAACATATGCAAGAAACTCTCTTTTTCAACATTTCAAATACACAAGGTGGTTATGTCAAAGATATCAATCATATGCAATTCTTTCTTTTTAACACACGAACGAAATCATATCAAGAATCTCCCTCTCATCATCATTAAAATCATGTTAAATACTTAAATATTGAAAAGATCCCTTTCAAAACATTAAACAAGCATCTCAAATCATTCCTAACAAGTTCATCAACTCTAAATCATCAAAGAGAGAGATTTCAATAACTATGCTCTCAATCAAATCTTCAACATCATACATATCCATATAGGTTTAAATTTAAGGGGAAAAGGCCTAAAGACCAAAACAATAATGTTATCCAAACATCCATAATGCAAAATTCAAAGCATAAGTTTCAAAACCCCTTTAAAATTCATGCTTGATAAACTTTAAATCATGTTCTAGCATTTACAAGCCCATGTAGTTTTTAGGATAAACCCCACATACCTCAAATTAAGAATTTAACGGATGATTCATGAAGCCTACAGTTTGGGGATTCCAAATCTTCAATCAATTTCAAAAATCTATGGTTGAATCTTGAGTTATTTGGGTTTTTAGTTTGAAATCCTAGAGAGTGTTCTTGAGCAATTTTGATGAATATAAGAATAATGTGGTCACTTGGGAGTATAATCCCGTGTTTAAGCTAATAAGGAGGTGGAAAATACCTAATATACCCTTAATGAGACGGAGTGGAAATGTTGAAATTCCCAGGTGTGTGCAGCAGAGCATGCGTCGCATACTCTAGTCTTCCGGACTGGAGCATACATCGCATGCTGCATCGTATAGTGCCAGGGGTGGAATGGGCCATGCGACACATGCATATCGTATGATGCTACTGTTTTGGGCATCCAAATGTTCCCTAAATGAGGTCCAAAAATCCCGAAACTCACCCAATATGTACTATCGACTTGCCCCATCGTGAATCAACAAAAAAATTAAGAAACGGAGATCGGAAAGGTCGTAAAAAAAAATTCGCAAAGATTGAAAGCTCAAAATGAGACTAAGTTTCTTGAACACTGAGAAAATTTTCTAGTCTTTTCCACTCTATGAGCATACTACTAGGAGCTAACACATGCATGACTTTTTTTGGGGTGTTACATTAAGAGTTGAAACTTAAAATATAGCACTTAAACATGTATTCTATCCTGTGTCTGCTGCAACAACAGACCAATTTATCACTGCAATGGCTTTGATATAGGGAGATTAAACTCATTGTGGTGCTTCTAATGAATTACCTAGCCCTCTACGATGAGACTCCAACTGCTACGACAGTCTCACTACAAAGGGAATTCCACCGCTACAGCGGTCCTTAACTTGTAGCTCAAGGAGAGTTGCATTACAACCTCATTTTCACAACACAAAATTATTAACTTTAGAAATCACAAAGTAACCCAAAGCGGCAACTCTTAAAATCCCATGCTACGACTTTATTTTTAGTCTTAGAATTTTCCTACGAAGGTCTAGATTACTAGGTCACCCCTTAATGGAACAGAACATCCCGAAACATAATACCGTGAAGCAAAATCCACCGAGGATAGGTACAACATGAATTTTCCATTTTAAATCACCCCACCTTGAGATTTTATTAACTCAACTCATTAGGGGGACTCCAACAGATTAATTAGGCCCTAATTACCCTATAACAACTAGAGGATCATTACATCATGTTAAGAATTCGTGCCCTACTGATTTTTGCTTATCGATGAAACATGTTGCCTGACGTGTTCCACTAACGTGTTTCAAGAAAGCAGTAAACAGAAAGTAAAGAACATAATGATTTTTACGTGGAAAACACCCAGCTCAAAAGGTGTAAAAAACCACGACCTGTACCTCTACAGGATTTAACCCCAACTTCACTAAAAAACTCTGAGCCTCAACAACAACTGATTACAAAACTCTTGTAACCAACAAATAGGAATCATAAACTCTAATTCCTATAACTCAACAACTAGAAATTATAAATTCTAATCCCTATAACTCAACAACTAGGAATTATAAACTCCAATTCCTAACTACATACACACCTCCCAAGGTATGTGTTCCCAAAGTGTCTGAGTTTTCCCTAACTCGAAGACTAGCTCCTAATTCAGTTTATAACACACTGAAACTAATATTACATGAATAGCTCAAACACAATGAACAACTCTAAAAATTAACGCTAAAACTCTTAGCTGGATTCTGTACTGAGGACCAGGTTATTCAACGTGTTTCTTCAGTGATTGAGTAGCACTTCGTGAAGTCAATCTGTCGATTAAGCTTTTCTGCTTTTTTAAGTGCGTAAATTATTCTGACTGTTGCATCTTCTATTTAAGCATAGCTCTCCAAAGATTCAGTCTTTATTTCAAACTCCTCCTTTAATTAGAACTCTCATTGCATAGAGTTCTACTTCAAGTGAGACTCTTTCTTTAATTCCAACTTTTGTTTCCTTAGTGTTGTAGTAAAACTCTAACTCTTTTAAATCAGCACATGTTTATTTATCAGAATCTTTCTCCTCCCACACATAGGACTCTTCAAGATATACTTAGAAGTGAAACTCCTTCTTCACATAGGACTCCTTTTTCAACTCAAATTGCTTTTCCTTATAATTAAGTGTTTGAATCAAATTCAACTTGTTATATTCCCCAAATGATCACTAGCTTGAGTATATCAGAATTAGTCTTGCTTATTTATTCTTGTCTTTAAGCAATCTTATCTGCATCTATCAGTGAAACTAGAAATCTACTTTCCTATGCATGGACTAGCTCAAGTAGTATGTTTTATTCATGTGTCAATTTGTCAATCATCAAAACTACATAGTACCCAATAAATTTTCCCTTTTTGATGATGAAAAACCTCATGTCTTGTGCATTCAACCATCTTCACCTGTAAGCACTAAAGTATAAAACACTAGAATGAAACAAGTTAGTCAATGGGTTATAAATATTGCACAACCCTATTATTTTTCCCCTTTTGGCATCATCGAAAAACCATTTTAATGCAATAATATACTAGCCAAAGTGATTTTTTATGCTATCCATGGCCATGGGGCTATCACCAAAACAATCAGACAAAGACTCTAGCCAATATATTAATGTATTAAAGCGAGCAAAAATGAGTCAATTTAGCAAAGATAACCATTCCATTGAACTGACAGAGCATGTTCCACATTAACCTAAGCTAGTACTGAACAAAGCAAAACAACTTAGCATTAATAAAAAAAATATGATATAAAAGTGGGACATGGCTAAGGATACAAATAGTGAAGAGAAAAGAGGAACATGTGATATCAACTATGTCAATTGATGAATGACTTCAACATTTTCATCCCTCACTTAATCAAGGTCAAGCTTCAAAGTCATGATCCAAGCCTGAAGGACCACTTATTCCACTTCATGACTGTCTTGTGCAGCTTCAAGTTCAGATTTTTTTTAGCCAAATTATTTTTTTCAATTTTTTCTTGCGTTAGCCCTCCTTATTGAAACTGGTAGAGCAACATGATTCATCTTTGCAAGAACATCTATTTTTATTTTCTAAGTCAACCTGAACTAGGACTGAGAAATCCAAAAAAAATAACCAATTAGGAACTAAAAGGGAGATCATATCCCTTTTTATTTCTCAGAAAACTTATGCTGTATGTGATTGATGATCAAGCTTGGCAAATTCATGGTACACAACTGATATTTTAGTTGAGAGAGAAAAGGAAATTTCTGGTGTAGGATTAACATATTTGTGTACAACCATTTGGACAGAATCAAAGAAAGTATTAACATATTATATTAGAACTAGGGGTCTCACTCGTCAAACTTGATTTTTCGATTTTAACCCTAGCGTGCTTGATTCCACAACTTATCTCAGATTCATCTATTTAAGGAAGGTCCAATTTCATGCTCTTCTAATTTCTTTAAGATAGACGAGTTCAAAACCCTTTTGTTAACAGAGAACCTAGATCCTCTCAGATGGAGAACTCCAGGTAATCAGAGCACCCCAGCAATCTCATTCTCTACTTACAGGTAATCTTATTCGCTCTCTACTTATAGGTAATCTTATTCGCTGAACCTCTATATCATTTTGTTTTGTATTTTAATCTAAAAGACTTTGTTGAACACTACTAAATTTTACTTTATTCACGATTTAAATTTTAATTTGAGATCTCCCTCGCATGTGCATCTAAACAGGCATTTCTAACTTTGCTTCATCTTGATTTGTTAAGTTTGAGGTGTGTCGATATTCTTTTTACTTGCCTTTAACGAGATGTGATTTGTACTTATGACAATCTTTACTGATGTTATTATTCGAGGTCTGTATTTTTTGACTTCACGAAATCTTTTTCTAAAGAATATATATTTTTTTTTAAAAAAATGATTTTGGGTGGTCAATTTTTAATCATTTCTTTGGGGAAAATGCCGATCTTACAAGGTTGATTTTCCAATTGTAAAATAGTAAAATGCACCATATGGGGTTCGATTGCCCATCTTTATTCTATAGATGATTATTTTTTACCAAAAAACTAATTATAAAATAATTAGAAATTGACCTCTTGAGGCCATGTTGTAAGAAGAGATATTTAAAATTGAAGCAAAAACTTTCATAGTCCACTTAAGGCTTAGAATAAATTTATGCTCAACATTCGACTATTAAAGGACCTGGTTCTCTTGTATACGTATATTATATTTTACTACTTATTTGTTAATCATCATAACTTCTTGTTAATACATAAAACTTTATAGCTCAAAGAGTCATACCACTCCAAGTTACATATCTAAATATCATAATGGAAATCTATTTTATAACTTTTTATGATATTTAAAGGATGATTTAGTTAATAGATTAAAGCATAGTTTTAAAAGATGTTTACCTAGCACGCATAGGGCTCAAAACAATATTAGTCTCAGTCACATCCCATCGTGGTAGGCTAATTAGCGACTATCTAACTTGTCTAGAGAAAGCAGTTCCTAGTGTGTGTGTCTCCAAAGCAGTACATACAAACACAGGAGGAACTGTCAAGATAGTTGTGCTTCCAAAAAGTTTGTTCTTCGTCCCTTCATTGTTAGCATATCCACTATCCTATTCTGCTTTCTATACACATGCACCGATATTGTTGCTCCTAACTCCATCATTAAGAACCTGCGTTCACACAAAGTATTATAATATAGGGGATGGTAAGCTATAAATATGTCAATAAGGGCCTTGCAGTCAATTTCCAGTGGCTTGAGACCATAGTTCAAGGCTAAGTGAAGTCCTTTTCTAAAGGTTAGGACTTTAGCCATAATAGAGTTTGTGCAGGGCATGTGCTAATGGAACCCCAACTTCCAAGTGCCTAGGTGGTCTCTTAAGACACCCAGTCCTCTGAATCCCAACTTCCCATTAGCAGGCCTATCAATATTAAGTTTATAGATCCCTCTCAGAGGGGTTCCCACTTAACTTGAATAGATGTTCTGGGTTGGTCTCACAGTTATGGTCCACTATAAGTATGTTATACTCCATAGCCAGTTGGATGCTAGCTTCAGGGGATGCAAGGCCTCTCTCGTGGTTGAACATGTTGTTATTTCTTGTTAGCCAGAGGTTTCAGTGGTAGTGGGTGTATGAGGTCTCCTCTAGTAAGCTAGTTATTATAGGATTTTTTTGAGGTATCTTGTAAATATCTAAGACAGTTGGAATCATTTATAGAGTCTAGGACAATATAGTTAGGGGAGAGACTTGAGAGGTTCATCTTATGTTAGAATTGGGAAGAACTGGAACAGAGAAAAAAGATATGGGTTATGTTTCCTGGGTAACATTACAACACTAGCATACATCAAGGATGTCTAGGCCAATTTTTTGCAGGTAATTATTAGTAGGTAATCAACCATGGTACATAACCTAGAGAAAGATCTTGATTTTATTAGGGCAAGTGGTTGTCCAAATATGATGATAGTTAGAGTTTTATCCATCTCTATGATAGCTGCGCTCTTTTCTGAGACTATCATAAGTGTTGTTAGTATTAAAAAGACCATTACTAGTGAGAGAGCATATGAGAGTATCCTTTTTTATTGTTATTCAAAGTGAGGGGGTAGCTATTAAGGATGCGTATCACATTTTGGAGCAGCTCAAAAGAGATTCTTCAGATGTCCTAGATGTCATTAGTGAGGATATCTTTGATGGTGAGAGATTTATTTTGTCTATTGTAGGGACCATGAATGATACCTCTTAAAGCACTCAGGTCTGGGATCCAATTATCAGCAACGAATCTCACTTTGTCCCTCTTTTAGACATTCTAATCCCATCCAAAGAAGCAATTTTTCCTACCATTCTAAATGTTAATCTAAGTTCTAAAAACAATGCCCTTCCTTCTCCTATTTTTGGTTGGTCTATGGTATTTTCTAAAGTGAATTTGGTCAAACAGTCCACTGGGGTTTTATGAAAGTCTTTAGGCTAGGATAGCATATAAAGCTTTATTTTCAACTTAGCTTTTTGCAAACCTAGTCCATCATGCATTTTTCTTTTGGTGGTGATATACAAACTAAGGAGGTAGAGTTTCTTCTTATCAACATTACTTCTCTAGATGAAGTCTCTTTGAATTTTATTGATGCTATCAGTGATACTAGTGGGAATTCTGATAAACTGCATAATATGGGTAGGAAATCTACTGAGAGTGGCTTTGTCAATCATGTTAAGGTTCTTCATTTTTCATCAATAAGACTATTCTTCATCTGATCTAAGATGAAGTAAAATTTAGTGTTTATGGGCTTTTTGTTAAAATAGGGTATCCTAAGTATTTGCCAAAGTCAGAACTGGTACCAATGTTGAGGAGGTTAGAGAAAAGAAAGGAAGTGCTATTACGTATTAATGGCCCACGTAATTTTGGTAAGAAATTTACCTTGTTTCCCAAATATAGTATTAAATTATTCAATTACTTTTCCTTCAAGTTATGTATATATGGTATTTCTTTGATGGCAAGAAATAACTATGAAAGTCTCTAGGGTTAAAGTTACTTTTCTAAGAGTCCCTAACCTACCTATAAATACATCTGTGACTCTATCAGTTTTGTTTAACTTTTATAGGCATAGTCTAGAAGATTTAGGTGTCTCTTTGCATCTTTTCTTTTAAGGTTTTGACAAAGATGATTCTTTGCAAAACTTGAACAATAATGGCTGAAGGTACATTTCTATTTATTTTTCCGTTGCGCATTGGCACTGTGTATGTGTTGAAATTTCAATAGTGTCTGCATTACAGTTCCCAGAAAGATAACTTTAGATTTAGAGTTATTATTTCTTTGATGGGATTGGATATAGAATATGATTAGAGTGTTAGTAATTGAGAGACAGCTAGCTTGGTCAGCCCTGAAAAATAAGGTGAGATCATTTACAATGAATAGGTAGGAGATTTTTTGGGCAACTAGTAATAAAACTGATGGAAGTTTAAGGTTTAGATCTAATGTTGGGTCTAGTGTGGTAGAAAATGGAAGTTTTCTTCCAAATGGAGATAGAGCTAGAAGTCATACAAGACATAATGAGCCTGGTCAGTTTGTGAGAAAGTTAAAAAATATGAGAGTACACTTAATGAAGGACCACTTCAGCCCGTCAAAGGGTTTTCTAGATTAATTTTTAGAATTATATTGTTGTGCTTGTATTTTATTTGCTTGAAGTGTGAAATGTACTCTTGGAAATTAATGACATGATCACTTGCTTTTCTAGAGAAAAGAAAGCTAGCTTGACTAAGGCCTATGATATATGATATGAAGGGATTGATTCTATTCACAATGGTTTTATAGTTGGTGTTGACATTCCAATAGATATAAAGTTTTGCATAGTGTTACATTGCTGCACTAGGGGATAAGACAGAGAAGGGTGGCATTGTTGTTTGCAGGCATTGTGGAGGTGGAAAAGATGTCGTTATAGAAATCTATAGCTTTAGTCCTTACTGGGTCAAGTACCTTTGATAGAACATTGGGTGGAGGCTACTAGGGCCAGGGGCTTTATAGGGTTTGAAAGATTCCAATGCAAGAAAGATCTCAGTGTCTCTTAGAAGGGCATCTAATTTGACAATATCCTTCTTAGTAAGAGCGGAGGTGTCCTTATTATGGTTTTAGCTGATAAGGAAGGAAGAGACATGGTCAGTGATATAGAGACTAGTAAAGAAGTAAAGGATGTGTTTAGTGGCTTCTTCTCTTATTGGAGAGTGTTACCAATCTCATCTACAATGGAGGTAATCTTGTTCCTCCTCCTTGTTCTTCTGGTAAGTGTGGAGGCATGGAGGAAGGAGGTACTGGTATCCCTATAAGATAACCAATTAATTTTAGACTTGGATTTTGAAAAGTCTTTCTCATTCTTGAGAAGACTATCATATTCACACAAGAGGCCATTCTTAAGGTTTTGAAGGAAATGATTATAATGGTAGTGGTGTGGCTTCTGGATGCTACCTAATATGGCAAGGATTTTCTTTAATTTTTTGAAGATGTTGCCAAAAGCAGTAGCATTTAAGATGGTGGCCTCTTTTTGAAATGTATTGACAGCTCATCTGATGTCATTGAGAGAAGTAAAACACCTGTTTACCAAATCCCTAAAGGAGGGGTAACTGCACCATTTGGTTTCTAGTTTGAAGGGTTTGCTAGTGGGGCTAAAGGGTTAGGTGGAGATGGAGACTAAAAGGGATAGTGGTCAGACTTGGCTCTAGGTAGGTGCATTACTATTGATTCTGGGTAGTACTTTATTCAATAGTCATTTGCAACAAACCTATAAAGTCTTTCCAGGATAAGGCATTGTCTATTACGATGACTCTTATTGGTTCAGGCGTATTTACAACCTTTAAAGGCTAAGTCTAATATGATGCAAGTATTGAGGCATTGTCTAAAAGCGTGCATTCTATTGGGTGAGGGGCTGTTACCTCCAATTTTTTCACTGGTTCCCAGTACTTTGTTGAGATCTCTACCAATAAGCGAATTCTCTATATGAGATTGGGCTTGTTTGTAAAGTTCATTCCTAAGACTAATCCTAGTGTTAAAATTAAGGCTAGCATAAATAGCTGAAAAAAGCCAAGGCTTGGGGTTGAGAATTACCTTGACCATGACATGGATGCCTGAGTAGAATTGGAGATGCTGTTTAGCTTGAGAATGTCTTGTTTCCACATAAAAACAATTTCTCCCTTATGACCCATAGCACTAGAATGAACTTGAGCATCAAACTTGAGGGTTTCAGTGAGGGATTTGTGCTTAACCATCTTAGTCTCTAGAAGCACCAGCATAGCAAGCTTGCGAGTTTTCAAAATGGCCTCATATTTCTTGTGAAAGTTGGCGCTATTGTCTCCCCTCATGTTCCACATGATAAGGTTCATTAGTTCCAGATCTTAAGATAATTGGTTTACCAGACCTTTCCCCTTTTCAAACTGGGGGGTCTATGGTTTTCTTCTGTAGATGTTGACTATTCTGACCGTGGTATATGGTTGCTTATGTTTCTTATTATCTGAGAATAGATTGTCATTTTCTTTAGACAGTGCGCAAAAATAGTTGTGTTGAGTGGCTCGCTAAATTATTTGTGGAGGGGTCTCTCTAGCAGAAAGTGATCTATGCTTGGATCCCCAAAAGTTGGTAAGACCTGTTACAGATCGTGGTTGCTCTCTTTTTGGACCTTTAGCAGAGATGAGTCTTTGTTTCTTTGTCTTTCTCCCTTTGGGGTTGGGGGGCTCCATGGAACAAAGTTCAGAGTTTGAGAGTTTGGGAGGTGTTAGAGTTGTGATCCAAATTTTGTTGATTGGGCCCTGAAAGTTTTGCGGTGCAACCCATTATATTTTTGGGCCTAGGACTTATTTGTATGCACATATTATATAAATGCATTTAGAGGATTGGTTTTGGGCATTCAAAAATTTTGTCATTCTCCACATTGTATTCTTTCTCCATTATAGTGAAACCTTCTTTGCCTTTGCCCGTGGTTTTTCCCGTGAGGATTTCCACGTAAATCTGTGTGTTGTGCTTGTTTTCTTTTACTTGTGGTTTGCTTTATTTCTGCCCGATTCCTAACAAACTGGTATCAGAGCTAGGTTCGATTATTCTCTTGGGGATGGCAACCATAAAGTACGATATTCCGCTGTTGGATCGCAACACCAGATTTTCGTTATGGCAGGTTAAGATGCGAGCTGTGCTCGCAAAAATGGATTTGGATGATGCTTTATTAAGGTTTGATAAGATGCCCTCACTGTTGACGAACGAGGATAAATGATGTAAGGATCAGAAGGCTTTATCTAAGATCCACCTTCATTTATCCAATCAGATTCTACAGGATGTTTTGAAGGAGATCACTGCCGCTGCGTTGTGGTTGAAATTTGAATCGTTGTGTATGATGAAGAGCCTAACAAGTAAGTGGCATCTCAAACAACGACTTTATTCGTATCGCATTTCTGAGGGTGCATCCTTGGAGGATCACCTATCTGTATTTAAGAAAATCGCCTTTGATTTAGAGACTCTGGAGGTTAAGTACGATGAGGAAGATCTTGGGTTAATTTTGTTGTGTTCGTTGCCTGCATCATACATGACCTTTAGGGATACAATTTTATATAGTCATGATACCCTGACCATAGATGATACCATCCTCCACTCAGCCACCCATACCCCCCTTAACCCCCATTCATCCCCCCACCCTCCCCACCTCCCCCCACACCGGCCATCACCATTAACGCCGGCAAGCACCACTGCAATTCCTCCGAAAATACCTCATCAGAAAATTCTTTTTATTCTTCACATAAATCATCACACACTACACCACTGACCATTGAATTTCTTTTTCTTCGACCAATTCACTAAAATTTCTTAATTTCTTTTTCTTCAACCAATTCACAAAAATTTCAAGAATTCCCAACATTGAATTTTAACCAATTCACAAAAATATTCACATTGAATTTCAAGAATCCCCAACATTTTTGAATTACCCAAATCACAAGAAATCCCAAGAAAAATAAAAATTAAATCTTTACTTTTAATTTCAAGAATTTTCAACTTTCTTGAATTACCCAAATCACAAAAAATCCACAAAAATTGAGTTTTTATATTGAATTTCAAGAATTTCAAACTTTGTTCGATTATTCAAATCAGAAAGAGTCCAAACAAAGCATAAAAATTGAGTCTTTACATTGAATTTCAAGTTGCGTGAATCACCTAAATCACAAAAATCTCCAAAAATCTCTTCTTTCCATACTTCTTAAAATTTTTACCCCTTACTTTTTAATTTTTCCATAGAGCAAGAAGAACAAGAAGATAATGGAAAAGAAGAATGAGAAGAGGAGGAAGAAGAATAAGAAAAAGAAGAAGAAGAAGAAATAGAGAAAGAAAGAACGAACTGGAAGGGGAAGAGAGAGAAAAAATTGGAAAAGAAAGAAAAAGGGGAAGAGAGAGAGGGGGTGGGTGGGTTTATTTATTTGTTTATTTATTTTAATATTTAATATTTTATATATATAAAATGATGTGGCAGCTGACGTTGCAGCTGATGTGGCCGAGTGTGTTACACTCACCAAAAAGTATTTAAAAGGTTACTTTTTAGTGCGTTTAGGGGTTCAGATGACAAACATATAAGTAGAAGTGTCCAACTTACAAAATCGACATAATACAGGATCTAGAAGGTCATTTTGCCATGAGAAAATAATCAAAAATTCTCTGATACCAATTTGTTATGATTCGGATAGAGTAAGAAAACCACAAATAAAATAAAACAAGAACAACACACAGATTTACGTGAAAACCCTTGCGAAAAAAATCACGGGCAGAGGCAAAGGAGGTTTCACTATAATGGAGAGACAGTACAATGTGGAAAAGGCTAAATTTTCTGAATACCCAAAACAACCCACTAAATGTACTTATATAATAAGTGCATACAAATTAGTCCTAGGTCCAAAAATATAAAGGTCCATATCGGGCCTGTCGATCCGATCCCAACACTACCACCACAGGTCCCATTGAAAATCATCAACATGGGTCGCACCGCAAAAATTTCTAGGCCGTATTAACAAAATTCTGGTCGTAACTCTAACAAACAATAATTGATTATATGGGGGAAGGCCTCAAGACCAAAACTTTGTTATCAAGAAAGATTCATAATGCATAATTGTAGTTGAAATTTCAATACCTGTTTGTAAATTCATGATTTCTCAACGTGTAAACATTATTGAAATAATTTCATCATGCCCATGTAGTTTAGAAAAACCCCATGTACCTTAGGTTACAAGGTTTAAAGAGTAGAACTCGAAATAATATGCTCAATTGAGGTTAAAATCTCATGTTTGGATTGATAAGGGTGTGGGAAAATACCCAATATACCATTAATGAGACCGGTATTAAAATATAACTGGGAGCCTGATTTCATGTGCCATCGCGACGTGCCACTATCGCGGTGGCTCACTGGAAATTGACGAATGGGAATTTGGCCCACTCCGTGATGAGCCATCATCACGGAGTCTTACTGGAAATTGACTATCATCATTTCCACCCTCTTCGCGATGTGCCAAGGACAGAATGATGGTGTTTTACGACTAGAAATTAAATTAACCATAACTCTGGAACCCTAGAGAGTGTTCTTGAATATTTATTTAGATTTATTTGGATTATCTATATGGAACCCTAGAGAGTGATCTTGAATATTTTTGGTGAATGTATGAGTAATATGCTCAATTGGGGTTGAAATCTCGTGTTTGGACTGATAAGGGTGTGGGAAAATACCTAATATACCCTTAATGAGACCGGTATTAAAATATAACTGGGATCCCAATTTCATGGGCCACCGCGACGCGCCACTATCGTAGTGGCTCACTGAAAATTGACGAATGGGAATTTAGCCTACTCCGCAACGCGCCACCATCGCGGAGTCCCACTGTAAATTAACCATCATAATTTACACCCTCTCTGCAACGCGCCAAGGACAGGAATGCCGGTGTTTTACGACTAGAACTTAAATTAACCATAACTCCTTTACCGAGTGTCTGTTTTGGATGCATCTTATGTCGACGGAAAACTTATTCAATCATCTACGAAATGAAAAGTTGAAATCTAAGGGATTCCATCAGGAAAAAAAGTATAAATCATTCTAGAAGCTGATGCTTGATATTTTTGGGATAAAATTTAGCTAAGAAAAACTTCGGGGCATTACAATATCCCCCCTTGGAAATATTCATCCCCGAATGTTGACGCGAGATACAGACAAGTATAATTTCAAGCATGCTAAGGCATAAAAAGAATAAGGCAAGGATTGTACCTTCCATTTCGTCATCCATTGGATAAAAAAGGTTTGGGTATCTAGCTTTCATGTCAACTTCTGATTCCCAAGTCGCTTCTTCAATTTTTTGGTTTCTCCACAACACTTTAACTGAGTCTATATCTTTGTTCATCATTCTTTTAACTTGGCAATCCAAAATCTCTACAGGCTCTTCTTCATAGGATAAGGAGTCTGTCACTTTGATTTCTTCGACAGGCAATACTAAATAATGGTCTCCAATACACTTCTTTAACATAGATATATGAAATACCGGATGAACCGAACCCAAATTAGCTAGCAATTCTAACTAGTACGCAACTCCACCTATCCTTCTCACAATCTGATATGGTCCTATATAGCGAGGACTCAGGTTACCTTTCTTCTCGAATCGCATAACTCCCTTCATGGGAGAAACCTTGAGAAACACCTAATCTCCAACCTCAAACTTTAAATCTCTTCTCCTAACACCGGCGTAGGACTTTTGACGACTCTGAACAGTCTTAAGTCGTTCTCTAATGACTTTCACATCCTCTATTTCCTGATGAACAAGATCAGGCCCAAATATCTACGTCTCACCTACTTCATACATCCTATCGGGGACCTACATCTTCTCCCATACAATGCCTCAAAAGGTGCCATCTTAATATTGAAATGGAAACTATTATTATATGCGAACTCTATCAATGGCAAGTGCTTTACCCAACTACCTTTAAAATTAATCACGCAGGCTCTCAACATATCCCCAAGGGCATGGATGGTGCGCTCAGCTTGCCCATCTGTCTAAGGGTGGAAAGCTGTGCTTAAATTCACTTGGGTACCTAAACCCTTTTGAAATAATCTCTAAAACTGTGTAGAAAACTGTATACCTCTGTCAGATATGATGGACACAGGTGCCCCATGCAAACAAACTATTTTTGTAATAAACAGCTTGGCATAATCCTCTCCCGAATAATTTGTCCTGACACGTAGAAAGTGATCTGCCTTGGTCAACCTATCTACAATCACCTAAATGGAATCATACTGGTTTCGGGACTTCAGAAATCCTGTAATAAATTCCATAATCATCTCCCACTTCCACAAAGGCAAAGCTATCTCTCTAGAAGAACCACCTGGCCTCAAATATTCCACTTTAACTTGTTGACAATTCAAACACTTGGAAACATAGTTAGCCACATCACGCTTCATATTATTTCACCAATAAATGGTTTTCAAATCCTGATACATCCTAGTAGAGCCAGGATGAACAACATACCTCGACATGTGAGCTTCGTCCAGGATTTTCTTCCTCAGACCATCTACATCTGTCACACACAATCTACCCTAGTATCTCAAAACACCATCACCATCAATTTCAAAAAATAATACCTTTTATTGACCCACATCTTTCTTGATCTGCATCAAGATAGAATCTTCAAGTTGCTTCTCTTTAACTTCTGCACAAAGGGAAGATTTAGCTATCTCATGAACAACCACTCCTCCATCCTTGGAATGCAAAAAGTTGCATTCCTAGATTTGTAAGTCGGTGAATATCCTTTACCATCTCCCTCTTTTCTTTCCCCCACATGAGAAAGACTGCCCATAGATAACCTACTGAGGGCGTCGGCTACCACATTTGCCTTACCAGAATGATAGTGCAGGCTTATGTCATAGTCTTTTAAAGTTCCAACCACCACCTCTGCCTGAGATTCAATTCTTTCTGCAAGAAAACATACTGTAAACTCTTGTGGTCAGTAAATATATCAATGTGTACCTCATACAAATAGTGCCGCCATATCTTAAATACAAAAACCATAGCTAACTCTAAGTCATGAGTAGGGTAGTTTCGCTCATGCACCTTCAACTGCCTAGATGCATAAGCCACTACCTTACCGTGCTGCATAAGAACACACCCAAGTCCCACTCGGGACACATCACAGTATAAAACAAAACCTTCTGTACCCTCCGAAAGAGTCTGAACAGGAGCAGTAGTCAACTTTTCTTTCAACTTCTCAAAAATATTATCACAAGAGTCAAACCACAAAAACTTTACCTTTTACTGAGTCAACTTAGTAAGTGGTGCAGCTATGGAAGAAAAACTCTCGATGAATCTTCTGTAATAACCCGCCAAACTCAAGAAGCTCTAAATGTCGGTTGGATTTGTGGGTCTGGGCTATTTTCTCACTGCCTCAATCTTTTGGGGATCAACCTTAATCCCCTCACTAGAAACAACATGCCCTAAGAATGCAATAGCATTCAACCAGAATTAACACTTGGAAAATTTTGCATACAACTTATGATCTTTAAGGGTCTGAAGGATGATTCGGAGGTGATTAGCATGGTCCTTCTCGCTCTTAGAATATACCAAAATGTCATCAATGAATACAATGACAAATAGATCTAGAAACTGACAGAAAACTCTATTCATTAGATCCATGGAAGCTGCAGGGGCGTTAGTCAACTCGAAGGACATAACTAAGAATTCATAATGGCCGTATCTGGTTTGAAAAGCTATTTTGGGATTATCTGACTCTCTAACTTTCAAATGGTGATATCCCAAATGAAGGTCTTTCTTTGGAAAATATTTTGCACCCTAAAGTTGATCAAAAAGATCATCAATCCTAGGAAGGGGATATTTATTTTTAATCGTGACCTTATTCAGCTGGCGGTAATCTATGCACATACGAAGGGAACCGTCTTTCTTTCATACGAAAAGTACAGGTGCACCCCAGGGAGAAACACTGGGGCGGATAAAACCTTTATCTAGAATATCTGCTAGCTATTATTTCAACTCTTTTAGCTCTGTAGGAGCCATCCTATATGGCAGAATAGAAAAAGGTCAGGTATCTGGCAATAAATTAATACCAAAATCTATCTCCCTATCAGGTGGTATTCCTAGGAGATCATTTGTAAAGACTTTCAGGAATTTATTCACTACGGGGACAGACTGAAGAGGGAGACTTTAGGCACCAGAATCTTTGACCCAAATAAGATGATACAAGAAACCTTTGGAAATAAGTTTACGGGCCCTGAGATAAGATATGAAGTGCCCTCTAGGTGCTAGAGAATGTCCCTCCCATTCTATCACAGACTCATTCAAAAAAGAAAAGGTGACTTTTCGGGTCCTACAATTCAAGGTGGCATAGCACGAATGGATCCAGTCTATCCCTAAGATGGTATCAAAATAAACCATATCAAGTTCTATGAGATTTGCCTAGTATCCCGGCTGAAAATAGACATAACACAATTTCTGTACACCCTTCTAGTCATAACGGAATCTCCCACCGGGGTGGAAACCAAAAAAGGTTCAGCAATCACATCAGGCTCAAACCCAAAACCAACAGCTACATATAGGGTCACATAAGACAAGGTAGACCCGAGATCAAGTAATACATGCATATCACGAGAAACGATTTTCAAAGTATCGGTGACTACATCTGGTAAGGCCTCTACCTCCTGGCAGTTGGTTAAAGTATACAATTGGTTTCGACCATTTCTAGTGGCTGAAGTGGCACCCTTCTGAGGTGGTGGTGTAGATGAATTCACCTGTGACTTGGCTCCTCCAACATTACTCTTTGTTGCTGGACAGTCTTTCTGGATATGGCATGGCTGGGCGCATGAATAACACACCGAAGCACCAAACTGACATCTCCCTGGATGATTCCTCCCACATCTCCCATATCATAATAGGACTGAGAGGTTGGGGCTATACTTCCCTGCGACTGCGTACCCTGCATCCTTGGCCCTTGACTAGACTAAAAATTTTGGGTACGCTGCTCAACTGTGGGTTTGGACACTAGAGCACTAGTTGCCAACTGTACATTACCCCAATTCTTTTTCTTTTGCCATTTGCCGCCCTAATTACCGCTCTGCTGTTGACTATGACTCTGGTCTGTTGCTCTGGCTTTTTTTGCCTGTCTGTCTTTTTCCTTAGATTTGGCTATCTTCTTCTTTTTCTCCTCAACTTGCTGCATGTGGACCGACAATCTAGCAAAGTCCATATCCCTATTCAGCATAGCTCCCTGACACTCAAGCATCAGATCATTTGAAAGGTCGAAAGCAAACTTTCTCATTTGGGCCCTCATACTACTCGTCATCTCATGAGCATAATGGGCCAGCTGGTTAAACTTTAAAGTATACTCCTGAACACTCATCTTACCCTGCTTAAGGTTCATAAACTCCTCTGCTTTAGCTTTCCTCAGCTCCAGAGGAAAGAATCGGTCAAGAAAAGCTTCCACGAACTTATCCCAAATTGTGGGCTCAGCACTGTCACCCTTCGCATCTTCCCACTCGTTGTACCATTGGTTCGCTACATACTTTAGCTGGTATGCTGCTAGCTCAACACCCTCCACCTGATCAATATGCATTACTTTGAAAATCTTCTCCATTTTATCTACGAACTCCTGCGCGTCTTTTTCTACCTTAGCGCAAGAGAACTTGGTCGGGTTCATTCTCATGAACTGGCCCACTTTAGTAACTTCAGAAGTAATAGACGTAGACCTAGTATCCTCCGACCTCTGAGCTGTGAGGCTACCAGCTGTTCCAGCATGTGAATAGACTATCTGAATTCAGCATTAGAAAACTGTCCTTCACGAGGCTGAGTGCGATTGGCCCCCTTCTGGGGAGCTCTGGGAGGACTGGTCAGTACAGGAGGTACTCTCGGAGTAGGAATAGGTTCTGGGGTATGAGCTCTGTTATGGGTCCTCCTCCCATGGGTGGGACAGACTTTATAATCCTGAGCATTAATGTTGGTATGACGGGGAGGCATCACTGGTTTTCTAAAAAGCAAGAGGTCATTAATTTGGGGATAGATTAGACTCTGAAGCACGAACTAAATCACAAAAAAGAGAAACATTCTTAAATGCCTAGTAGCCTCCTGCTTATAAGTGTGACGCGCTACACACCCATAAACAAGACTCTACCCGACGCGATTTTGTAGACACCCTGGGACCATGAACTGTGCTCTGATACCAAGTTTTTCACAACCCAAACTAGGGCTTGGCCGTGACGGACATCCCAAACCAAAAAGGCCTAGAACACCCTTCTCTATCTGGTAATCATGTACAACATTCATATGATAAAAGAAGATAGGGAAACATAAACTGCTACAGAAACATGGTCAACTCTGAATTCAACATAAGTATAAAAACTATAAATCAACTACATCTAAATAACATCTGACTCAGTCTGTAAAATCTCTACTACATGACAATCTGACAACTGTCTGAAACTGGTATAAGGCCCCCAGTAGACCAAAACTGAAATAAGTGACATAATCTGAAAAGACAGGACTTCTGGAATAGAGAAGGCTCACTACTGTACAATCTGATCGGCTGTCTGAATTATCTATTACTTATCTGGGCCCCTAGACTGCGTCTCAAAACCTGTGAGGTAGGGGGTAGGGGGGTCAATACAGATGTACTGGTACGCAAAGCATATCCAAAATAACGATTTATTAATCAACATATATGAGAGCAACTTAAAATAGTTCATAAGTATATCATATGGTAAGAACTCACATGGGCATTTTAAAGACTCTGTAAAAATCATCTCAACTCTGAGAAATCTGTGTTACTTCTGCCTACAAATTTGAAAAATTCCATGGGTTATATGGAAACTGCCATTAACTCGGCAGTGAAGCTCCCAACCCAAGTGTGCCACAAGGGTCGGAGTATCTGAATCTACTACACCACACGGCCGTCGCCAGCGTATAATAATAATCTACCCGTATTGGCAAATATGGTTTCAGGATAAGAGCTTCTTGAACTCGCGCCTTCTTCGGGTAACCACCTAACCATCTTTAAGCCCCTTTTAAAAACTCTATCAAAATATACAGTCTCTGAAAAAATACTCTGAAAACATGCTCTGAAAACATAATCTATTATGGCATAAATACATATGGTATCGTCATACCATTGACTTACGAGTCACATCTCTGAGCCATTATTAGTCTATCGTAAATCTCTATTTAAAAAACACAAGTTTTGGGACCACCATTTCTTTAATTCAATTCAAAGAAACTCTTTCTCAAACCTCATGTAAACACATACAAGGAACTCATCTTTGTCAAGTATTTCAGTAGTACAGTACAAGGTGGTCATGTCAAAGTTCTCAATTCACATGTAATTCTTTCTCTTAAAATACAAGAACACATTTATATCAAGAAACACCCTCTCAACAATTTCAAATCATGCTCAAATAATATAATATTGCGAAAACATCTTCCAAATCACAAAACCATAATCTTTAATTCAATACACGAGAGGGAGTTCATAATTTATGCTCTCAACGATCTTAAATCTCAAATTCCATACATTTACGCATACATGTAAATCAATTTAGGAGATAGGACCACAAGGTCAAAACAATAGTAACAGTAAAACATTCGGAGTACGTAATTTAGAACATAGATTCCAAAACTCCTTCGAAATTCATGCATAAAAATCTAAAAATCATGCTCTAATGGTTTTAAGCCCATGTAGTTTTTTTTAGGATAAACCCCACGTACCTCTATCTAGAAATTTAAAAGATGCTTCTTGATGCCCACGGATTGGGGATTCCAAATCTTCAATTTGGTTTAAAAACCCATGGTTGAATCTTGATTTATTTGGATTATCAATATGGAACCCTAGAGAGTTTTCTTGAATATATTTGGTGAATGTATGAGTAATATGGTCAATTGAGGTTGAAATCTCGTGTTTGGACTGATAAGGGTGTGGGAAAATACCCAATATACCCTTAATGAGTCCGGTAATCAAATATAATTGGGAGCCCAATTTCATGGGCCATCGCGATGTGCCACTATAACGGTGGCTCACTGAAAATTGACGAATGGAAATTTGGCCCACTCCGCGATGTGCCAACATTGCGGAGTCCCACTGAAAATTGACCATCGTCATTTACACCCTCTCCGCGACACGCCAAGGATAGAATGACTGTGTTTTACGACTAGAAATTAAATTAACCATATCTCTTCATCGAGTGCCCGTTTTGGACAGATCTTATGTCGAAGGAAAACTTATTCAATCATCTACGAAATGAAAAGTTGAAATCTAAGGGATTCCACCAGAAAAAAAAGTATAAATCCTTCTAGAAGCTGATGCTTGATATTTTTGGAACAAAATTTAGCTAAGAAAAACTTTAGAGCGTTACACACCCCTACAAGTCTGATATTTTGCGGGCTATATGAAATCCGCCATTGACTCGATGGGTAAGCCCCCAACTGAAGTTTGCTGTAAGAATAGCCCGTATCGGCAAAACATGGTTTTGGGCAATGAGTTATCTGAACTCGTGCCTTCTTCGGGCTACCACCTAACATCTCTTAAACCCATTTTTAGCCTTTTCTAAACATGCATCTTTCTGAAATCAATTTCTAAAAAATCTGAATAAAATCTGACTTATGTTCTGTTCTAAGTCTGTTATGGCATTATCTGTTTTGGTATCGTCATACCAAGACTTGCAAGTCATATATTCTAAGCCATAAAATATCATGAACAATTCTTCATTCAAAACATAAAGTTTGGACCACCACATCATTCAAATAGTTCTAGAGAATTCATATTTCAAAACATACGTAAAATCATGCAAAGACTCTCTCTTCTCAACATTTCAACAAACATGTGGTGGTCAAGTATTTTCTAACAAACCATGCAATCTCTTTGAATCACCACTCTTCATTTATATTAGCAAGAATCACCCTCTTTTCAGTTCATATCCAAAATCAAGGCTTAAATAGTAAAAACATTTGAATCATGCTTCTCAATATACAATTGAATAATAATTGTAATTGTAATAGGGGGTTTTATAACAACAGAGGGATTATAATTGTACATTCTCTCAATTCAAGTTTCAAACATCAAACCATATGAATATATATATATGTGTGTGTGTGTGAGAGAGAGCAATGTTATGATTCAGATTAAGCAAACTACAAGTAAAAGAAAATAAGAACAACACACAAATTACCATGGAAACATTTGCGGGAAAAACCACGGGCAGAGGCAAAGGAGGTTTCACTATAATGGAGAGAGAGTACAATGTGGAAAAGGCTAAATTTTCTGAATACCCAAAACAACCCACTTATGCACTTATATAATATGTGCATACAAACAAGTCCTAGGCCTAAAAACATAAAGGTCCATATCGGGCCCTATGCTACCTCCACAGACCCCACTGAAAATCATCAACATGGGTCGTACCGCAAAACTTTCTAGGCCGGATAACCAAAATTTGGGTTACAACTCTAACAATCTCCACCTTGACATGAATTCTAATTTAGAACTCAAATTTATTTTAAGACAAACTCCCCACCTCTATCATAAAAGACCGTAAGGGTACATCTTAACAGCTAACACTAACCAAGTCCAAGCAATGTTCAAACTTGGCACTTGATAGTGTCTTGGTCATCGTATCAACATGATTATCATGAGTACTAATCTTGCGCACCACAACATCACCACGAGCAATAATTTCACGCACAAAATGGTACCTAACATTAATGTGCTTTTTCCTCTCATGAAACATCTGATCTTTCATAAGGAAGATAGCACTCTGACAGTCGCAAAAAACCATAGTAATTTGTAAGTCTTTGCTAAGTTCACCGAATAGACCCTTAAACCAAATTGATTTCTGGAAAGCCTCTGTAATAGCCATATACTCTGCCTAAGTAGTTGACAAAGCAACCGTAGTCTGTAAGGTAACTTTCCAACTAATAGCACAACTATCATTCGTGAAAACATAGACTTTATCATGATCTCCTGCAAAGTCAGAATCAACATACCCAATTACTCCATCTTTATTTTTCCCAAACTGCGAACAAACATTAGCAGATCCATACAAGTATCTAAAAATACACTGAACTACTTTCCAATGTTCTTTGCTAGGATTTTTTAAGTATCTACGAACTGCATTGACGACATAAGATAAATTTGGTCGGGTACACACCATCGCATACATAAGAGACCTAACGACACTAGAGTGTGGAACTTGAGATAAATCTGCTCTGACAGCATATGATAAATCTAGTCGGGAACACACCATCGCATATATAAGAGACCTAACGGCACTGAGTGTGGAACTCGAGACATATAGTCACGTTCATCATCTGTCTTTGGTGATAAACTGTCCGAGAGTTTGAAGTGAGCTGCCAATGGAGTACTTATAGGTTTGGCATTTTGCATATTGAACCTGTGAAGCACTTTCTTGATATACCTTTTTTGACTCAAGTATAACTTACAATTCTTTCTATACCTCAGAATCTCCATGCCAAGAATCTTCTTTGCTTCTCCTAGATCCTTCATATCAAACTCCTTACTGATGGGATGTGACTTTTATTATCTCTCTTCTATCCTTTGCTGCAATAAACATATCATCAATATACAAAAGAAGATACACAAATAAACCATCACTTACCTCCTTAAAGTAGACACCACTATCATAGCTACTCCTTTGAAACATATGAGAGGTCATAAAAGATCAAAGCTCTTATACCACTGCCTGGGAGACTGTTTTAAGCCATAGAGAAACTTTTTTAGCAAGCATACATAGTCCTCCTTTTCTGAGACTATAAAACCTTCTGGTTGCTGCATATAGATGTCCTCCTTAAGTTCTCCATGTAAGAATGCATTTTTTATATCCAATTGCTCAAGCTCAAGATTATGCATGGCCACAATACCAAGCAAGGCTCAAATCGAACTATGCTTTACAACTGGAGAAAACACATCTGTGAAGTCAATACCAAGAACCTGGCTGTAACCTTTAGCAACTAGTCTTGCTTTGTACCTTGCATATTCAACTCTCGATGTTCCTTCTTTCTTTTTGAATATCTACTTACAATGGACAACTTTCTTATCTTTAGGCAATTTTACCAGATCCCATGTGCCATTCTTATGTAGTGATTTCGTCTCCTCCTACATAGCTATCATCCATTGGCCGAAATCATCACAACTAACTGCCTCTGAGTAAGAAGAAAGATCTTCACCGAAATTAATACCTTTTTCTACACTCAATACATATGCAACTAAATTAGCTTCAACATACTTCTGAAGTGGTCTAATATCTCTTCTAGGCCTGTCTTTAGCAATAGAATATTGTGGCATCACTGGTGGTAAAGAAGAAGTAGTACCACTTTGTATCTCTGGAATAGACTGAAAAGTAGGCACTAGTGTAGAATCTGGTTTAATCTGCAATTCAACATGGGTGAATGAATTTTTCTGATTTATGTCACTAAGCTCATCTGGAGGCGAACCACTAGATTCGGAGGGAGCCCGAAGCATGGCAGTTTCCTTAAAAACAACATTCCTGCTAATTATAACCTTTTAGCTTTCTGGACACCAAAGCTTATAACCTTTAACACCAGGCTTATAACCCATAAATAAGTACTTGATAGATCTAGGCTCCAACTTTCCATTATCAACATAAGCATACGCAGGACATCCAAATATTCTCAAATCAGAATAACTAGCAGGAGTACTAGACCATATCTCTTGTGGAGTTTTTTTATCAATCACGACTGAGGGAGAGTGGTTAGTAAGAAGAAAAGCTATGGAAGCAGTTTCAACCCAAAAACCCTTGGGTAAACCAGTATTAGAGAGCATAAAATGCACTTTCTCCATTTTAGTTCTATTCATTCGTTCAGCCACACCATACTGCTGCGGAGTATGACGAACTGTCAAGTGACACACAATTCCTTCTGACTCGCACAGAGCATTAAATTTATTAAAATAGAACTCTAAACCATTATCAGTCCGAAGGTGTTTTACCTGCTTCCCTGTTGCTTTTCAATCATAATCTTCCACTCCTTGGAAGTAGGCAACACATCATTCTTTTGCTTCAGGAAAAACACCCAAACTTTTTTGGAATAGTGATCAATAATAGTCAATAAATAATTAGCACCTCCTCTAGAAGGATCCCAGAGATTAGAATGAATGTAATCAAGTGTGCCTTTAGTTGAGTAGATGCCTTTAGTGAATCTGACTCTCTTCTGCTTCCCAAAAATGGAATGCTCACAGAACTCCAATTTGGAAATACTCTGCCCATCAAGAAGCCCTCTTCTGCTTAGTTCAGCCATCCTATTTTCACTCATATGCCCCAGGCGCATATGCCAAAGTATAGCAATGTTACTTTCTGATAGAGAGGAGGTAGAAATTGATACATTACCTATAACCATAGAGACCTGCAAGACATACAAATTTGCAAACTTTCTCTGTCCCTTTATCACAACAAGAGCACCTTTAGTAACCTTCAAGACTCTACCTTCACCAGTGTACCTATATCCATTCGAATCAAGGGTACTCAAGGAAATAAGATTTCTTTTCAGGTCTGGGATATACCGCACATCACCAAGTGTTCTCAAAACCCCATCAAAAATCTTAATTCTGACTGTTCCAATACCAACTATCTTGCAAGGTGTGTTATTTCCCATCAATACAACACCTTTAGAGACTGCTTCATATATTGTAAACCAATCCCAATTGCGACATATATGAAATGTGCAAGCTCAATCAAGAATCCAATCCTCACAGGGTTCGGAGTTACCATCAGAAACAACCAATAGTTCTCCATCACTACCGCATCTTTAAAAAAACTAGCTTCACCGGACTTCTCTGGTTC
Source organism: Capsicum annuum (assembly GCF_002878395.1). Lineage (NCBI taxonomy): Eukaryota > Viridiplantae > Streptophyta > Magnoliopsida > Solanales > Solanaceae > Capsicum > Capsicum annuum. Next base: position 5,140,588 of record NC_061119.1, read on the forward strand.
GTTTCCCTTCAGTTTTGGAGCTTCTCTTTTCTCTCTATTCTGTAACTTCCAACACTTGGATTTGATGTGGCCCTTCTTCTTACAGTAATTATAGGTTTTTTTTCTATTTTTGGATTCTGATCTTTTTCTATCATCACCCCAGAGTTCATCTCATGATTCCTTTCTCAAACAAGGACACCATTTCCTTGAGTCTCCGACCCATTTACAAGATGCTTCATCTTCTCCTTAGATAACAATGCATTATAGACTTCATCTATGGTCAGGGTATCACAACTATATAAAATCATATCCCTAAAGGTAGTGTATAATGCAGGAAACGAGCATAACAAAATCAACCCTATATCTTTCTCATCGAACTTAACCTCTAGAGCCTTTAAATCAGAGATGATTTTCTTAAATACAAATAAGTGATATTCTGAGGATGCATCTTCAGAAAAGCGATGGGAATAAAGTCATTATTTGAGATGCAACTTACTTGTTAGGCTCTTCGTCATACACCACGATTCCAATTTCAACCATAAAACAGTGGCAGTGTTCTCCTTCAAAACATCTTGTAGAATCTGATTGGATAAATGAAGGTGGATCTAAGCTATAGCCTTTTGATCCTTACACCGTTTATCCTCGTCCATCCATGATGAGGGCATCTTATCAAACCCTAATAGAGCATCGTCCAAATCTATCTACATGAGCACAACCCGCATCCTAATCTGCCATAACAAAAATCTGGTGTTGCAATCCAACAATGAAATATCATACTTCATGGTTGCCATCCCTGAGAAAAAGCAAATTGACCTTCTAAAACCCTTGTACTTTGTCGGTTTTGTAAGTTGGACACTTCTACTTACATGTTTGTCATCTGGACCCCTAAACCCAATAAAAAGCAAAATTTTACATCCTTTGACCATTGACTTTGCCTATGTGGCATTGAAATGGCTGACTAAGACTAGGAGAGTGTAGTCACTCGCCTGTGGTGCGAGTGGTCAATTTTTGGCCAATTTTATATTAAAATAATTTTTAAAAATAAAAATAATGTTAAAATTTAAAATAAAAAAAGGACCTGCCTTTTTTCCTCCATTTTTTAATTTAAAAATATTTTTAAAAATAATAAATTTTAAAAAAAATAAAAAACCCCTTCCCCAACCCCCTCCCCCGTTCAGCCCACCCCAGTCGCCGTTCAGCCACCTACACCCCACCCCAGCCTCTACTCAGCCACCCACACCCCATCTCATCCCTCATTTATCCACCCCACCCCACCCCCTTCCCCCACACCGGCCATCACCATTAACGTCGGCAAGCACCACTGCAATTCCCCTGACAATACCTCACCAAAAAATTCTTTTTCTTCTTCACATAAATCATTACACACTACACCACTGACCATTGAATTTCTTTTTCTTTGACCAATTCACTAAAATTTCTTAATTTCTTTTTCTTCAACCAATTCACAAAAATTTCAAGAATTCCCAACATTGAATTTTAACCAATTCACAAAAATATTCACATTGATTTTCAAGAATTTCCAACATTTTTGAATTACCCAAATCACAAGAAATCCCAAGGAAAATAAAAATTAAATGTTTACTTTTAATTTCAAGAATTTTCAACTTTCTTGAATTACCCAAATCACAAAAAATTCACAAAAATTGAGTTTTTACATTGAATTTCAAGAATTTCAAACTTTCTTCAATTATCCAAATCACAAAGAGTCCAAAGAAAGCATAAAAATTGAGTCTTTACATTAAATTTCAAGTTGCTTGAATCACCCAAATCACAAAAATCTCCAAAAATCTCTTCTTTCCATACTTCTTAAATTTTTTACCCCTTACTTTTTAATTTTTCCGTAGAGCAAGAAGATTAAGAAGATGAAGATGATCAAGGAAAAGAAGAATGAGTAGAGGAGGAAGAAGAATAAGAAAAAGAAGAAGAAGAAGAAACAGAGAAAGAAAGAACGAACTGGAAAGGGGAAGAGAGAGAAAGCACTACTGGAAATGAAAGAAAAAGGGGAAGAGAGAGAAGGGCGGGGGAGGGGGGGTTATTTATTTATTTTAATATTTAATAATTTGTATTTATAAAATGACGTGGCAGATGATGTCGGTGAGTGTGTTACACTCACCGAAAAAGTATTTAAAATGTTGCTTTTTAGTGAGTTTGGGGGTCCAGATGACAAACATGTAAGTAGAAGTGTCCAACTTACAAAACCGACATAATACAGGGATCCAGAAGGTCATTTTGCCCCGAAAAAATAATCAAAAATGCTCTGATACCAATTTTTTATGATTCAGATAGAGTAAGCAAACCACAAGTAAAAGAAAATAAGAACAACACACAAAATCACGGGAAGAGGCAAAAGAGGTTTCACTATAATGGAGAGAGAGTATAATGTGGAAAAGGCTGAATTTTCTGAATATCCAAAACAACCCACTAAATGTAATTATATAATAAGTGCATAGAAATAAGTCCCACGTCCAAAAATATAAAGGTCTATAATGGGCCTGTCGACCCGATCCCAACACTACCACCATAGACCCCATCGAAAATCATCAACATGGGTCGCACCGCAAAACTTTCTGTGCTGTATTAATAAAATTCGGATCACAACTCTAACAAACAAAAATTGAGTATAAGGGGGAAGGCCTCAAGACCAAAACTTCGTTATCAAGAAAGATTCATAATGCATAATTGTAGTGTATTTTTGAAGATTTCGACACGGGTATGTGTTAAGTCCTTATTTTTGATGTTTAAGAAACTGCATGTTAGGGAACTCTTTCCTAAATATTGTGTGATGGCAAAGCTGCTACTTGAGGAGTAGGTTGGGCTTACCTATCAATATCACAGTCAACTCCACAGCTGGACACAAGTACAAAAGTTAGTGAAAAGCTGTTGCCACCTTTTTGTCTTAACCAATGACATTCCTCCTAGATTTTCTTGTGTCATAATATATAATGATCATCCTCTTCAACAAGAAAACTAGGTTTCATATTCCTACAACAAAATATCTCTGAAGCTGAAATCCAAGACTCCTTTTGCAACAGGGAACTTATAGCTCATCAAGTTGTATTTTATTTCCTTGTTGTATTTGAGTCTTTGTAGTGTGTTCCTAAACGTTTGCCTATTTTTGCTTATGATTGTTAGTAGGTGTGGTGGTGTAAACCTCATTTCTCTGTAATCATCGCGAGTTAGGTGAATCTCAAGCTAGAGTTACCTTGCTTT
>NC_061119.1:5146797-5154008 GCF_002878395.1 Capsicum annuum
TCATAATAATCATCATAAGATATGGATTCATGCTTCAAATTCATAAAACTCAAATAAAAATCATGCCTTCGTAAAGAAAATTACTTTTGGGCACAAGAACGAAAGAGAGTTCTTGTGGAAAAATCCCACATACCTTGAATGATGAACTTTAGATCGATACTCATTTTTGAGATGTTAATCGTGCCTTTGAATGATGGTTCTTGGAGTTCTTGAACTAGGAACTTGGAATCTTCAATAAATTTGCAAAATTAATGGTGAACTTTGGAGGTTCTTGAAGTTGGATGTAGGAGCTTAGGGTTTTCTTTTTGAGGGAGTTTGATGAAATATAACATATAATTCTTCTAATAGGCTTTAATATAGGGTTTAGACGGATTTTGGGTGAGGGTGAATGACCAAAACGCCCCTAAAAATAAAAAAATTCTCGAATCTGTCCTTTGGTGAACTGTTTGGATAGTCTGAAGTAATCAACCATAACGTTTTACTTCGATATTCAAATTGGATGAAACCAATTTCTTTTGAAAGAGGAATCTTATATCTTTCCATTGATATATAGTATCTCACCCAGATGATTGTGTACGAAGAGTTATGATCGTTTGAAGTTAACCCAAAAATTCACTTTTGATAGGCAGAAGTAGATCGACCATAACTTTTTGCTCCGATAAACAAATTGGATGAAACCAATTTCATAGGAAAGAGGACTCGCATAGATTTCCATTGATATATAGTAGATAACCCATATCATTATTTACAAGGAGTTATGATCATTTAAAGTTGGAGCACAAATACGCCAGGCCTCAGTACTTTTTCCTACACGTTTTACTGTTCACTACTATTCATGGTTCGATCGGAATGTTCATAACTCGTCGCTCGGGTGTCCGTTTTGGATTATCCACATATCGTTGGAAATCTTATTCGATACTCTACACAATGGTGGGTCATAATCTAAGATATTTTGCATGAAAAATTTATGATTCATTCTATAAGAGAGAACCCAACATGTTTACGCACAAAATTACAATGAAAAATTTCCCGGGGTATTACATTATCCCCCCTGGAAACATTCATCCTCGAATGATGCTAGACACGCCAAGATTAGTTAGGGAATAGAGTATATAGCTGAAACCATTCTTTGAACTCATCACCACATCGTTTCTCACTCCGAATGCAACATAGAATGCATAAATTCAAGAAACTACAGCTGAACACACTATAAATGACAACTGAACTGCTGCGACTTTTATCAAAAGTGCATGATTTAGGAAAGAACGGTCCCTTCGGCTTTATCGGAGTTCGCGAAAAATAGGTGTGGGTACTTGGATCGCATATTCGCCTCAGCTTCCCAAGTTGCACCCTCAACAGATTGGTTTCGCCACAAAACCTTGACCAAGGAAACTTCTTTGTTCCTTAGTTTTTGGACACTGAAATCAAGAATCTCAACCAGAATCTCATCAAAAGAAAGATTTTCTTGAATGTCAGCACTCACAGAGGAATCGACTACCACTGCATCGCTAATATACTTTCTAAGCATGGAGACATGGAATATTTGATGATCAGAGGACAACTCGAAAGGCAACTCGACTTAATATGCTACCTTACCAACACGGCTAAGAATTTTGTAAGGACCAGCATAACGGAGACTAAGCTTCACCTTCTTTTCGAATCTCTTCACCCCCCTCATAGGTGAAATATTTCATATACAATAGGTTACCAACTTCAAACTCAAGGTCTCTCCTTCTAACATCTGCATATGACTTCTGACGACTCTGCGCAGTTTTCAACCTTTCCCTAATCAACTTAACTTTTTCCATAGCCTCAAATACCGAATCAGGACCACTCACAGCCACTTCACCCACCTCGAACTAACCTATGGGTGATCTACACTTCCTCCCATATAAGGCTTCAAGTAGAGCCATGCCAAAACTAGGGTGGAAACTGTTATTGTAAGAAAACTCTATCAACGGTAAGTGATCATCCCAACTTCCCTTAAAGTCAAGTGCAGAAGCTCTCAACATATCCTCCAAGGTCTGGATGGTCCGCTCTTCTAGACCATCAATCTGCGGATGAAAAACAGAACTCAAAAGCATTTGGGTACCAAGACTCTTCTGAAAAGCTTTCCGAAATTGCGGAGTGAACTGAGTACCCCTATCCAAAATGATAGACAAGGGAACTCCATGCAGTCTGACTAGCTCTCGGATATACAATCTAGCGTAATTCTCAGGAGTATATGAAGTATGAACAGGCAAGAAATGATCAGACTTAGTCAACCTATCAACCACAACCCAAATAGAATAATGATAGCGTCGGGAAGGAGGTAAACCAATCACGAAGTCCATATTTATCTCTTCCCACTTCCATGAGGAAATACTAAACTCTTACATAATACCACCAGGTCTTTGGTGTTCAACCTTAACCTATTGGCATGTTGCACACTTAGCTACAAATGCTGCTATATCTTTCTTCATGCCACTCTACCAATAGATTTCCCACAAGTCTTGGTACATCTTGGTGGCACCAGGATGAATAGAATATTGCGACCCTGTGCTCCAGCAATAATCCTCTATCTCAGATCATCAGCAATCTCAACACACTATCTCCCTCTTGGGAGAAAACCTCTACTTTTTGGTCCTTGACTGACTCCTTCAGTCTGACCAAACTAGCATCTAAGTATTGCTTTTCCTTTACTTCCGAAACCAAGGAGGATTCGGAACTACTATGAACCCCTATACTACCTTCAGCAGAGTCAAACAACCTAACCCCCAATCTAGCCAAACGATGTACATCACGAGCCAACTCTTTCTTACCTTCTACCACATGCGAAACACTACCCAAGGACACTCTACTTAGGGTATCCGCCACAACATTGGCCTTACCCGGATGGTACAACACACTCATATCATAGTCCTATAACAATTCTAACCATCGTCTCTGCCTAAGATTCACTTCTCTCTTGGTAAACACATACTGTAGACTCTTATGACCAGTGAAAACTTTCTGAAAAAGGAGAGCACGAATCAATAGCAGAGAGAGACACTTTAAGCATGATAGACTTCTGAAAGAAAGAATTACATTTTTTCCTAAAACATCTTGTAGCCTCTTGCTCATAGATGTGGCGCAATATACACCGATGATCAAGACTGTACTTAACGCGGCTTGTCAGACTCCCTAGGATACCTTAAAACCTTAGGCTGTAATACCAAGCTTGTAACACCCCGAAAAATGGGTCTCGGAGCGTCACACGGTGCTTGAGGCTACGAGTAGCCCCAAGCTAACCGTTTGAGCCATTTTCATTTAGTTCAACACAAATCAGCGGGGTTTCCATAAATAACCCTTAAATATCAACAGAGTAATTATCATCCAAGAATAAAAGAATTTCAGAAAGATAACAAAATACGACTTATTAGTCAACTCCCAACATCTATACTAGTCTGACAAGCCTCTTAGAAAATCAATAAAACCAGCGAGCCATTGAGACATGCCCCAACTGACTCATACTCAGTTATCAAATGTAAATAATTCCGTGAAACCAACATCAAACATCACATCCTTAAAACATGAGGACTCACCACAATAGAGGATGCAGAACAGCGTGCCTGAAGAATCATTGTCGAACCTAGAACTGAGCACCTGAACCTACATTCTGAGAAAATGCAGCTCACATCCGAAGATGTGGGTCAGTACCAGTGAAACAAACCGAGTATATGGGGGTGTATGCAGTTGTATAAACATCATCATCATAAATATTTATAAGAAATATGCAAGATGTATGAAAGACTCACATAGCCTGAAAAAAATCATCATAATCATGAGAGGATGAAATAAGTACTATAACACATGTGAGTCATCATATAATTTGTCAATCACTTTCAGTTCATCAAGAATATCAATTCTCACAATGTAAATATCATTTAAATCTTTCGAAAGAATAACTTTCACAATTCCACTTTTAAATCACTTCACCATTCATCATAGACACAAAGAAACACACACACACTGGGAGATGCTATAACAGACATTAACCATGTGAGCTACATGGAGTCCAATGTACAAACCATGTTGGAGAGAGCCATCCTATCCTTGCCATCAGAGTAGGACTGTCGATATCAAATACACACAAACTAGTGATCACTATATAAATAAATCTCAGGCTCACTCCTACAGGGGCACATAGTTCTAGGGAAGTAAGGTCTCTTTATACCTCCCACTCGGTACTAAAGATTTCTCCTGGACTTAGCTCAGATCATTTCAAAGGCAATCCACAACAAAACAATTTCAGTAATATATAAATATACATCGGGAGTCATCATGCTTCCCATCTATCAAAATCAATCATGTTGTCGATTTCTTTCACACTTTAGTTCAAAACAACTCCATTAAGATGAAAAGGTCAAATCATTCAAAATATCACAAATATTTAACATCAACGTGCTTATAACAAACGCTTTCTAAAAAAAACACAATTTCCAATAGGGATTCACGACCCAAATAGCAAAATCATGATAAATATCATTCAAGATTCATTCTTTATATCACCACACATGTAAATTCATCTTTGAAAATCATAAACATCAAGATTTCATAATAATCATCATAAGATATGGATTCATGCTTCAAATTCATAAACCTCAAATAAAAATCATGCCTTCGTAAAGAAAATTACTTTTGGGCACAAGAACGAAAGAGAGTTCTTGTGGAAAAATCCCACATACCTTGAATGATGAACGTTAGATCGATACTCATTTTTGAGATGTTAATCGTGCCTTTGAATGATGGTTCTTGGAGTTCTTGAACTAGGAACTCGGAATTTTCAATAAATTTGCAAAATTAATGGTGAACTTTGGAGGTTCTTGAAGTTGGATGTAGGAGCTTAGGGTTTTCTTTTTGAGGGAGTTTGATGAAATATAACATATAATGCTTCTAATAGGCTTTAATATAGGGTTTGGATGGATTTTGGGTGAGGGTGAATGACCAAAATGCCCCTAAAAATAAAAAAATTCTCGAATCTGTCCTTTGGTGAACTGTTTTGATAGTCTGAAGTAATCAACCATAACGTTTTACTTCGATATTCAAATTGGATGAAACCAATTTCTTTTGAAAGAGGACTCTTATATATTTCCGTTGATATATAGTATCTCACCCAGATGATTGTGTACGAAGAGTTATGATCGTTTGAAGTTAACCCAAAAATTCACTTTTGATAGGCTGAAGTAGATCGACCATAACTTTTTGCTCCGATAAACAAATTGGATGAAACCAATTTCATAGGAAAGAGGACTCGCATAGCTTTCCATTGATATATAGTAGATAACCCATATCATTATGTACAAGGAGTTATGATCGTTTAAAGTTGGAGCACAAATACGCTAGGCCTCAGTACTTTTTCCTACACGTTTTACTGTTCACTACTACTCATGGTTCGATCGGAATGTTCATAACTTGTCGCTCGGGTGTCCATTTTGGATGATCCACATATCGTTGGAAATATTATTAGATACTCTACACAATGGTGGGTCATAATCTAAGATATTTTGCATGAAAAATTTATAATACATTCTAGATGATAGAACCCAACATGTTTACACACAAAATTTCAATAAAAAATTTCCCGGGGTATTACATCATCCCCCCTTGGAAACTTTCATCCTCGAATGACGCTAGACATGCCAAGATTAGTTAGGGAATAGAGTATATTGCTGAAACCATTCATTAGACTCATCACCACATCGTTTGTCACTCCGAATGAAACATAGAATGCATAAATTCAAGAAACTATAGCTGAACATATAATAAATGACAGATGAACTGCTGCGACTTTTATCAAAAGTGCATGATTTAGGAAAGAACGGTGTCTTCGGCTTTATCGGAGTTCGCAAAAAATAGGTGCGGGTACTTGGATCGCATATTCGCCTCAGCTTCCCATGTTGCACCCTCAACAGATTGGTTTCACCACAACACCTTGACCAAGGGAACTTCTTTGTTCCTTAGTCTTCGGACACTGAAATCAAGAATCTCAACCAGAATCTCATCAAAAGAAAGATTTTCTTGAATGTCAGCACTCACAGAGGAATCGACTACCACTGCATCGCTATATTCTTTCTAAGCATGGAGACATGGAATATTTGATGATCAGAGGACAACTCGAAAGGCAACTTGACTTAATATGCTACCTTACCAACACGACTAAGAATTTTGTAAGGACCAACACAACGGAGACTAAGCTTCCCTTTCTTTACGAATCTCTTCACCCCCCTCATAGGTGAAATTTTTCATATACACTAGGTCAGCAACTTCAAACTCAAGGTCTCTCCTTCTAACATCCGCATATGACTTCTGACGACTCTGCGCAGTTTTTAACCTTTCCCTAATCAACTTAACTTTTTCCATAGCCTCAAATACCGAATCAGGACCACTCACAGCCACTTCACCCACCTCGAACTAACCTATGAGTGATATACACTTCCTCCCATATAAGGCTTCAAGTAGAGCCATGGCAATACTAGGGTGGAAACTGTTATTATAAGCAAACTCTATCAACGGTAAGTGATCATCCCAACTTCCCTTAAAGTCAAGTGCAGAAGCTCTCAACATATCCTCCAAGGTCTGGATGGTCCGCTCTTCCTGACCATCAATCTGCGGATGAAAAACAGAACTCAAAAGCATTTGGGTACCAAGACTCTTCTTAAAAGCTTTCCAAAATTGCGGAGTGAACTGAGTACCCCTATCCAAAATGATAGACAAGGGAACTCCATGCAGTCTGACTAGCTCTCGGATATACAATCTAGCGTAATTCTCAGGAGTATATGAAGTATGAACAGGCAAGAAATGAGCAGACTTAGTCAACCTATCAACCACAACCCAAATAGAATAATGATAGCGTCGGGAAGTAGGTAAACCAATCATGAAGTCCATATTTATCTCTTCCCACTTCCAGGTGGAAATACTAAACTCTTGCATAATACCACCAGGTCTTTGGTGTTCAACCTTAACCTGTTGGCATGTTGCACACTTAGCTACAAATGCTGCTATATCTTTCTTCATGCCACTCTACCAATAGATTCCCCACAAGTCTTGGTACCTCTTGGTGGCACCAGGATGAATAGAATATTGCGCCCCGTGTGCTCCAGCCATAGTCCTCTATCTCAGATCATCAGTAATCTTAACACACTATCTCCCTCTTGGGAGAAAACCTCTACTTTTTGGTCCTTGACTGACTC
>NC_061119.1:5157008-5174529 GCF_002878395.1 Capsicum annuum
TAGTGAGTCATCATATAATTTGTCAATCACTTTCAGTTCATCAAGAATATTAATTCTCATAATATAAATATCATTTAAATCTTTTGAAAGAATAATTTTCACAATTCCACTTTCAAATCACTTAATCATTCACCATAGACACAAGGAAATACGCACATACTGGGAGATCCTATAACCGACATAAACCATGTGAGCTATATGGAGTCCAACGTACAACCCACGTTGGGGAGAGCCGTCCTATCCTTGCCATCGGAGTAGGAATATCGATATCAAATTCACACAAACTAGTGATCACTATATAAATCAGCCTCAGGCTCACTCCTACGGGGGCACGTAGTTCTAGGAAAGTAAGGTTGCTTTATACCTCCCACTCGGTGCTAAAGATTTCTCCTGGACTTAACTCAGATCGTTTCAAAGAAAATCTACAACAAAATAATTTCAGTAATATATAAATATACATCGGGAGCCATCATGCTTCCCATCTATCAAAATCAACCACGTTGTGGATTTCTTTCACACTCGAGTTCAAAATAACTCCATTAAGACCAAAAGGTTAAATCATTCCAAATATCTCAAATATTCAACATCAACGTGCTTATAAAACACACTTTCTCAAGAAAAAAATACAATTTCCAATGGGGATTCACGACCCAAATATCAAAATCATGATAAATATCGTTCAAGATTCATGTTTTATATCACTACACATGTAAATTCATCTTTCAAAATCATAAACATCAAGATTTCATAATAATCATCATAAGATATGGGTTCATGCTTCAAATTCATAAAAATCAAATAAAAATCATGCCTTTGTAAAGAAAATTACTTTTGGGCACAAGAACGAAAGAGTCCTTGTTGAAAAACCCCACATACCTTGAATGATGAAATTTAGATCGATACTCATTTTTGAGATGTTAATCGTGCCTTTGAATGATGATTCTTGGAGTTCTTGAACTAGGAACTTGGACTCTTCAATAAATTTGCAGAATTAATGGTGAACTTTGGAGGTTCTTAAAGTTGGATGTAGGAGCTTAGGGTTTTCTTTTTGAGGGAGTTTGATGAAATATAACATATAATGCTTCTAATAGGCTTTAATATAGGGTTTGGATAGATTTTGGGTGAGGGTTAATGATCAAAACGCCCCTAAAAATCAAAAAAATTCTCGAATCAGTCCTTTGGTGGACTGTTTTGATAGTCTGAAATAGATCAACCATAACATTTTACTTCGATATTCAAATTGGATGAAACCAATTTCTTTAGAAAGAGGACTCTCATATATTTCCATTGATATATAATATCTCACCTAGATCATTGTGTATGAGGAGTTATGATCGTTTGAAGTTGACCCATAAATTCACTTTAGATAGGCTTAAGTAGATCAACCATAACTTTTTGCTCCGATAGACAAATTGGATAAAACCAATTTCATTGGAAAGAGGACTCGCAGATCTTTCCGTTAATAAATAGTAGATCACCCATATCATTATGTACAAGGAGTTATGATCATTTAAAGTTGGAGCAAAAATACGCCAAGCCTCAGTACTTTTCCCTGCACATTTTACTGTTCACTACTATTCACGATTCGATCGGAATGTTCATAACTCGTCGCTCGGGTGTCCGTTTTAGATGATCCACATATCGTTGGAAAGGTTATTTGATACTCTACACAATGGTGTGCCATAATATAAGATATTTTGCATGGAAAATTTATAATTCTTCTAGAAGATAGAACCCAACATGTTTACGCACAAAATTTCAACGAAAAATTTTCCAGGGTATTACAATATGATATAATGCTATGTTTGGAATATGGATTTAGTATTTGAATCATGATTTGTATATTTAGCCTTATTAGGATAGTGTGATAGTTTTGGAACCGTAAGTTTGGTAGAGTTGAATTGAGTACCCTTGTTTCTAGTCGAAGTTAACATTTTAGGCTTTAATATGGCTTGCTTAATATCTAGAATATGAACTAGATTAGATACCTTAGCGTATTTTGGGTCATAGTATGCCTAATTATGGAAATTATGGATTAGAAGTGGGATCGTTCGACCCACTTAGGCCTAAGCTTATGTTAAGTCTTGGGGACTTAGTTGTGGATGTTAGACATAGATAAGGCTAGTAAAACTTTGAATAAGGTTACATTTTAACTTGGTAACTTGTATTGATGTTTCAAGATTGTGGCTATTTAGCTATGGTTATGATACTACATATGGAAGTGATATTGGTTATTTAGATGTGATATTCCTCCTAGATACATTATGTGGCCTATAGAGATGCTATTTCCTTTTAGACTTGATATTTGGCCTATAGAGATGCTATTTCCTCTTAGACTTGATATTTGGCCTATAGAGTTGTTATTTTATTTAGTCATGATTGTTGGACCTATAGAGATGATGGTCCATTTGGATATGTAAATTGGCCTAGAGAAGCGATATTCCTCATTGTCTTGACGTATGACCTATTGATATATGATATCCTATAGACAATTATACATCTATCTACATTATGCCTCCTAGATGTGAGATGTCTCTAGTGTGAGAGATGATAACATATTTATTTATTATGCCTCCTATATGTGAGATGCCTTCTATATGTGAGATGATTAAAGGTATGCTACGGCTTATACATATGATTATTGATATGAGTTTCGAAAATGTATATGGGCCTAAGGCCATGATTATATGTTGTGATTATTCTAAATGAATTAATGGTCCAAGGGAAATGTTGTGGATTTGAGTCGGCAATTTAGTTATGTTGTCCGTTTTGAGTTTGAAGTTCTTAGACTTGCCTCCTAGTTTGTGAAGGATTGTGTTTTGGCTATCCTTTACAATATAACCCATTTGTGAGATTTATTAGTTTGAGGTCCATTCTTTTGTTGTGACTATTTCATCGCCCAATAGTGGTTTTGACATCGATATTGAGGTGTCGTGGATCCTTCTCTTAGATTTGATGGGTTCGTTCCTTTGTGATGGATTTCCTTGTTGTTAGTGTGGAGATTGGATATTCTTTTGTCGTTGTGATATGGTTTTGTCTAGTGAAGTTGGAAGATAGAGGAAGGTGGCCTTTCCTGTGACCGCTTCTAAAGTTGGAAAATTAGAAACTCTTTAGCTTGAGTTGTTGGTACTCTGGTGATTGTATAGACTTTGACCTTGGCCTTGAGATTGGTATTTCTTATTTGATGATATGGTTCTTAGGTGGATTCAGGAAATCCCCATTTTAGCATTTGTTGGGCCTAGTGAGGCTTGGTGGAGTAATTCTCCTGGATGATATGTGTTTATGGCTATTTCTTTAACTAGATGGGGTATTGTATTTGTTTGTTCTGGCTTAAATTGCATTTCTCTGAGTTGCTAAAGTGTTTGCCTTCGCTAGTGTGGTTTAGGTTTTAAGAAGTTTTGATAGCTCTTGCCATCCAGCAGATATGGGATGCGTTATTTGCACTTTCATTCGATGATTTACCCTTTTACATGATTTATGTATTGTGGCTTGGCATGATTTATCTCGGATATGTTAGATTTAGATACTAAATTCAATTTGAATGGTTGGTAATGATATAGGTTTATTTGTCCAGTTTTGACTTGATACTTTGGAGTGTGATTGGGAATTATGATAAATTTGGATCATTAGTGCCTACCCATTCTTAGTTTTTGTTTAAGATATTTGATATCGAGCGATTCATCCTTGGTATTGAGATTTCAACTTGGTGTTGTAGAGCTTGCATGCAACTTTTGTTTTAGACTTGTCTTCGTTAAGATTTCATTTATAGGCTGGTTGAGCCTACTCTGTGGTTGTCTATTTGGTCTTCTTGACGTCAGTTGGATTATAGTTAATAAGTGTTCAGATAATAGCCCATGGGCCCCGTATTGGTTGTTTCAGTTTTGACCTCAAGTTTCAGTTTTCTTTGAAAATTTTGGATGATTTACTCAGTGGGAGTAATACACTTGAGTTGGATTTAGTATGCCTTTTTCTCAATACATGGATCATCCTGGAGAAAAATATTCAGTCATAAGTAGTAATACCTTGGATTTCAAAATTTAAGTTTAATTTTCATTTGGACTAGTTGCAGCATTGGCATGAATTGCATTCCTTGATTATCTCCATTTGTATGCCCAGATAATGCCTTATGATTTTATTTCCATATTTTCCTAATGGACTTTCAGCGAATCATCTTTAGTTCTTTGATTTCTTTATGATGAGATGGAGTTGATGAGACTTAGGTGATTTTCCTCCTAGTTTGGAGTTGAGAGAATGTGTAAAATTGTTAAGGAATGTTATTTTTGGGTTTGGAGTTGGTTTTATGACTTATGTCTTGGTTTTATTTTGGCTTGGATGAGCCTTTGTTGATTTATATGGATATAGAGATGGTATCAGCATGATGTAATTCAGACATGTGTGCATCAGCCTTTCCAATTCAGATGGTGGTTAAGTTGAGTTGGCTATTTTGGAAGTAGAATGAGAGTGCTTGTCGAAAAAGCAATACTTGTGGAAAAATCCATTAGAAGTGTTTTCTCTCCATTGAGGTTACCTGGGAAGTCATGCTGGGAGCATGTGGACCCAATACCTCATCCGTTCGAGCTTTTGAGATTCTTTCTATTCGTTGACTTTCGGGGATGAAAGTCATTTAGTAGTGGATATTGTAATGACCCTTCAGGTCATTTTCCATATTTATGCTTATCTTCATAGTTTGAGCTTCTCCATAGCTATCCCAAGTCATTTATGACTTACTGGGACTGACGGTTTGATTACCGGGCAGTTCTTTTGATTTTTAGAGTCAATTCCCTGTTTAGAAGTCTTCGCTAGTTCCAAATGGCCACCGAGCAAAAACTTCAGCAGAACGATCTTGGATAAAAATTTTGACTATGCCAGCACATACAAAATATATCAATTTTAGTCTAGGTATACCCTTTATTCGGGTCTGAATGCACACGAGCTCATTTCGACCTGTTAGTTGGAAAGTCGTAAAATTGGAACAATATGTGTGGGCACCACTTTTTTCCGAAACGACATTGTATGGAATTCTTGATGGTTCCAATGGATTTGAATTTTTGTTTACACTCAAATTTCACTATTGGATCATATATTTTGGGTTCCGGATGAGTTTCGAGGGTCAAAAATAAGTTTTTGACTTTCCTGTCACAGAGTACCGCGTCTCTTCGCCGAGGGGTCTATTTGGGTCTATAAATAGACCCCAAGGTCGCGAATCTGAGGATTTTCATGCACCTTTGAGAGCTTAAAACCCTAAATGGGTATGATAAATCAAAATTTATTCTTGTGGGTGTCTAGGGAGCTTGGTAATCATCTTTTATCATGATTATCATCCGGATTAACGTAAGATTTCATAACTTTATTGGCGAATTTCTTATTTCTTGACCCAAAATCCCAATTTAGCTTAAGGCTTGATTTATCCCTAAATTTGGTTTGTTTTCCTCAATTGATTGAGGGTTATGATTCCTTGGTGATGTATGATCATTGGGTTGATCTCGAAAACGCGATTTTCGTATTGGGACCCACTTGAGGTTTTTGGTGTCGTTTTTGGACCTGAAGCACAATAGTGCAATATGGGTATCATTAGACTCATATCGATGAGTAGATTATATTTTGATAGTGTGATGACATTTTGCGGATTGTGAAGTGAAGATGAGCATGTGGTGCTTGAAGTGTGCTTTTGCGGGTTAGCCTTGAGGTAGGCTTCTGTCTACTCTTCTTCATGGATGATGTATGATATATATTGTGTGTGAATGTGAATGTGAATGTTAAGATTGATATTGGATAGAATGACTTAGTATTGATTATACAAATAAGTTTGGGGATTAGATGGGGTTTTTGACCTGTAGATTGAATTGCTTAATACCCTTGTAGAATCCTATTGCCTTCTCCCTAGTTTGGGTAAATTTGTAGCATGGATATTATACAATGCTATTCTTGGAATATGGTTTTAGAATTTGAAGCATGATTTGTATATTTAGCTTTATTGGGCTAGTGTGATAGTTTTGGAATCGTAAGTTTGGTAGAGTTGACTTGAATACCCTTGTTTCTAGTCGAAGTTACCATCTTAGGTTTTAATATGGCTTGCTTGATATCTAAAAGATGAACTAGATTAGATACCTTAGCCTAGTTTGTGTCACAGTATGCCTAATTATGGAAATTATTGATTGTAAATAGGATCGTTCGACCCACTTAGGCCTAAGCTTATGTTAAGTCATGTGGACTTAGTTTCGGATGTTAGACATAGATGAGGCTAGTAAACCTTAGAATAAGGTTACTTCATAACTTGGTAACTTGTATTAATGTTCCAAGATTGTGTCTATTTAGTTATGGTTATGATATTACATATGGAAGTGATATTGGGCATTTAGAGGTGATATTCCTCCTAGATACATTATGTGGCCTATAGAGATGCTATTTACTCTTAGACTTGATATTTGGCCTATAGAGATGCTATTTCCTCTTAGACCTGATATTTGGCCTATAGAGTCGTTATTTCCTTTAGTTATGATTGTTGGACATATAGAGATGATGGTCCTTTTAGATATGTAAATTGTCCTAGAGAAGCGATATTCCTCGTTGTCTTGACGTATGACCTATTAATATATGATATCCTATAGACAATTATACGTCTATCTATATTATGCCTCCTAGATGAGAGATGTCTCTAGTTTGAGGGATGATAACATATTTATTTATTATGCCTCCTATATGTGAGATGACTTCTATATGTGGGATGATCAGAGGTATGCTACAGCTTATACATATGATTATTGATATGAGTTCCGAAAATGTATATGGCACTAAGGCCATGATTATATGTTGTGATTATTCCAAACGAATTAATGGGCCAAGGGCCGTGTTATAGTACTGATTAAATATCCAAGAAGTGTTTATAGTTGTGAATGATGTGATTGCGATTTATGAATATAAATATGTATATGTATATGTTTGTATACATATCTCTCTGGTATGGGACGGAGGAAGATGCAGTATGATGCTTATTATTTCACTGACTAAATACTCGTGATGGCATGCATAGGTTTGGTACGTTCATGATTATTTATCATTTTAAATGATGTGATTATAGCTAAAATATGATCTTATGGTTATTCTTCTTGTTAGACTGTTAAGCTATGTGGTAACTAGTTGTCTATTAGCTGAATATTACACTTGATGGCTAGGAAACTAGTGTATTAGTTAATGAATCTTGCTTAGTTAGAACATGATAGCTAATAGGATGAATAGTTGATAATAATGAATGGTGGATAAATGACGGTTTTGGTCTAATGATGAAACTAGACTAGATGTTAGATGTTGACTATCAAATAAATAATGGTTAGTTGGTATCCCATGAATAAGGATAATGTTTAGGCTAATAAGTAGAGGTTATGTGATGACTAGCGAACTAGCGGTTTGATAATAATAAGTGTTGGTTATCTAATAACGAGTAAATGGGATGTATTGAGAAGATGGACATCTTTACGTTTATGAGTATATCGGCTTGTGGTTGTGCACCTATTATATGCCTATATTTATGTGTCAAGAGTTATGATGATATATTGGTACCCGACAAGGCTAGAGGATATTGTGATGACATACTGATACCCAGCAAGGCCGGAGGATATTATAATGATATTGATACCCGGTTCGAGTCCGGAGGATACTATTGAGTTGTTATTGATTCCCGACAAGGCCGAAGGATATTATGATGATATTGATACCCGGTTCGACTCTGGAGGATACTAATGAGAGGATATTGATTCCTGGCAAAGCTGGAGGATATTATGATGATATTGATACCCGGTTCGAGTTCGGAGGATACTATTGAGATGATATTGATTCTCGGCAAGGTCGAAGGTTGATTATGATGATAATGAGACTATTGAGGACAGTTATTATGAGTTATGATATTGATGGTATACTTTGTATTTATTCCTGTATGTGCATTGCCTATCACCAGTATTAAACTATGTTTATCAGCCGGTATGGGATGGTTGCATAGATATGGGTGAAAAATATGCCTTGTGTTGTTACATGTTGATTGAAACTTCTGAGTCTGGGGAGGTGAGGGTACGTATAGACTCGGATAGGTATTTGGTTGTGCTGAGTAGCCGGTTATTTGCGATGTTATTGATATTGTTAATATCATTGTTATGATCATTATTATGGCTAGCCTATGACAGATTGGTCATGGATCCGGTATTGGGATTGAGGTATGTCTTCGGCCTTTGCTATCTTATTAGCTATATGAAGTCATCGGATATCCCTTTCTTCATTGTTCATATTGTATACTCGTTCCTTCGCTATGTATATTAAAATATATCTTTCTTTTGCTCTTTATCTATATATTGACCTGGGATATACGGTATAGCTTTGGCATATATTGAATGTAGTTGGAACAAGATAGTTCGCCTTGATACTTCCTTAGTATTATTATGTTAGACTCTTGGACATGAATAGGATAGTTGTCCCTTGTTATTCTCATTGACTTATTACATGATTTATGGACTCTTGGTTGTAGTTTCCATTCTGTTTATATGTTATATATATCTACTTTATCTTTGGAGATCAGTTGGCAGTTTTCTACTGAGTACCATTCGTTTGGTACTCATACTACTCCTCCGCAGCCTGCAGATCATAGTACGTGTTATCACGTAAATGTGTGTATCATGTGGAGTAGCCCTGATTCAGAGACTTAGAGTAAGCACCTGACGTTCGGAGTATTACTTTTCTTTCTCCTATGTATTCGGCTAGCCTTTAAGTTATATTCAGAGGTAAGTTGAATCAGTGTTTCTATACTTGATATATTACTTTTGTACTCTTATTATGTTTAGAAGCTCTTGTACTGATACCACCAGGTTTTGGGATTCATCTAAGTATTGATCTTTATATCATATATTCCGCATTCTTTTTCTAATGTTACTGAGTAGTCCGTTACTAGCCGTTTCGGACTACAGGTTGACTTGCCTACTGGTGGGTTATGGTAGGCGCCATCATGACTGAAAAGTTGGGTCGTGATATTAGAGGGGTTAGTGTTAAAACAATGAGCTAAGAGAAGCATAGGTGTGTTCTTATCATGTTCCACAAAGAGTTCTTTTCTTCTAGCCAATATCACCACATTACCATTGCCCTTAGAAGTTGATGCACCCTTGGTTTCCTGTACTTCTTCACTCTTGGGGTTTTCTTCATTTTCTTACTCTCGGGTTTCTTGCCCTTTTCCTTCAACTCTCCCATCTTTTGATGCAACTCATTAACTTGTGATGGCAAGAGAAGGTGAAGTATGATCTTTTGGCTATCTTTCTCAAGGGAGTACTGATTGGTCCTCCCGTCATGTTTGGTAGACCTATCATACTGCCAAGGCTTACCTAACAACAAGTGACACGCTTGTATATGAACCACATCACAAAGACTTCATCATGGTAGTTTACCACCTTAAATTGAATCAAACATTGCCTTGTGACTTTCAATTCACCACACTCATTCAACCGTTGCAACTTGTAGGGACTAGCATGTGGAGTATTAGGTAGTTTCAAGAAGTTCACCATAGTGACACTATCAATATTTGCACAACTCCTACTATCTATCACCATGGTACACACACTACCCTAGACAAGGCACTTAGTATGGAATAGATTCTCCCTTTGGCTAGGATCATCTATTTCCTTACTAATCATGGCTCGTCTCACCACAAAATTTGGAACTAGACACTCTCCCTCTTGTGGGTAAGCATCTTCCCCATTATCTTCTTCATGTAGCTCAGTCTCGTCTTTCTCTTCATCTTGAGGGTCAGCCTCACTCTCCTCAGTTTCAATACCCACCTCCTATCCAAAGTAGTATAATTTTCCTTATTTTAGGATCAAATTCTATTAGTTTGGACATTCATTGGCTATATGTCTCCAACCTTGACGCTTGAAATATTGGAGCCCTTTAGGATTAGGATACTTGTGAACTTCTTTCCTTGGAGGATATTTATGGACTGTTTTGGGCTCGGGGAGCCTTGCATTGGCGGGTTGGTCCTTGTTCTTGGGCCAACTCCAGGAGGATTGAGCTATCTCCTTATTTATAGGCCAACCCGAGGGTGCTTGTCCCCTTGCCTTATATGTTAACCTCTCTTTAAGTTCTTTTTCTATCTCAAGTGCCGCTTGATAAATGCCATCAATGGTATCAAACTTGTGGAGAGTCAAGCGATTGGAGATTTCCTTGTTCAACCCAACCTTGAACGTAATGATGTCATAACCAACTTGTTCTCCCCGATGATCAAGCTTCAACATGAGTTGTTGGAACTCGTCGTAGTAGGTCATAACACTTTTGCTCCCTTGCCTCAAATTATACAACTTGGAAAGGAGCTTATGTCTAGAGCTCTCCGGTAGGTATCTTTGTATCATGAGATACCTCAATCTAAAATAAGGTGGTGGCTGCCCATCAACCAATTCATTGTGAAACTTCTTGACATATTCCCAGCAAGTGTTAGCATAACCCTCAAAATGAGCCACGACATAGCAACTTTTCTTTTCCTCAGAAAGATCATTAACTTTGATGATTTTGTCAAAAGATGATTCCAAATCAAGGTAGGCCTCGGGTTCACTCTCTTCTTTGAAGATAGGAAAACTTAATTTGATGGTATTGATGTCTACATCCCTCTCTGGGTGCCGGTTCACTTGTTGGTTCCATGGACCAACTTTTAACCCAAGCCCTCGGTATCCCCTTTGATTCATACATCATTCTCCCATCTCCTCCTCCCTTATATAAGTATCATCATACACTCCATAACCTTCATTTTCCTCTCTACCTTATACCTCAAAGTAGACGGGTTGGTTTTGGTTAAGTGGAACTTGGTTTCGAGAAATTGGATTTAGTGGTGGTGGTGGTCTTTGGTTTGGTGGAGCTTGAAAGGGAGGGTTCGAATTTAGTGGAGGTAATTGACGACCAAATCCTTCTTGTGGGACTTGAGGAGATTGTGAATGAAATGGCTTATTGAAGTCTCAGCTTTGGGGGTAGGGAGTAGCTTGGATTGCAGCATTTAGTGGTGGTCTTGATGGATTGAGCATTGGATGTGAGGTTTCAGGGGAAATGGTAGTGGAAGTGTTTTGGTCATGTCCACTTGAAGAAACATGGAAGTGTGGAGGATTAGTATGGAGGGAGTTACCTTGAATCTCCATTTGTTCCAACCTCCTACTCGTGGTTGTCACTTCCCCTTTCAATGATGTTACATCCCCCTTCATTGAAGATACATCTATTTCTAACTTCCCAAGACTCACTTGCATTTTTTCTGAAGTTGGGTTGAGGCCCTCAATAGAAGCCATGAGGATATTGGTATCATTGTTGCCCATGGTTTGGGAGGTTGTTCCCTTCATTGCAATGTACCTAAGGAAAAACCTACAAAACAACAAAAAGTTAGCTAAAAAATAACTTTGCCACCTTCTCACACTTAGATTACCTCACTCAGCTCCACAAGTGTTGTAAGTTGGCTAGTAACCCATAAGTATTCAAGGGATGAATCTGATCTTTTCCAGAGTAGACTCTTGGTTGAAGACTCAAATAATTCTCGTCGTACTTGAACCAAGAGTTTCAACAAATTCAAAAGATAAAAGAACTCAAGAAAATGTAGGCATAAACAACGGATTCAAGGACTAATTGATAACCAAGTAAGAGTTAACTAGTTTGTTAATTAGTTCTAGGATTAATTAAAACAACCGAGGATCAATAATTAGAAACCAAGAATCAAAATTTGAGCTTAAAGTTGATGTGTGAACAGTACAATGATGATGTGGCATTCCGCAATTGGCTTCAATTGTAAACAAATTTTATTCACCAATTTGGAGTTTTTGTCAATTCATAATTTAGAATAGATAAGATTGGTATTGAAGGGGAAGCATAAGTCTTAGAGCCTTTTTCAAATTCAAACTCAAAAGGTGAGACTTGACTTGTACTACTTCCTCAAAACAAGGTCCATATAATATGGAAAAAGGGGTTGAAAAGTGGTTGTCAAGTCTTTGAGTGATGTGATCAAGTCCTTCTGCCAACAAGCTTTACAACTCTATCTTCACCCTTTTTAGCTCTATTCTGCACTTTATGTTGGTCAATATAGGAGAAGATGTGAAGAACAATAAGAACACAACAACAACTTTTCAATAACAACAACAATGCAACCAACGTTCCACTCCAAGCTTCAACAACGAGTCACAACACATGGCCAAACTTCAAGTTCATAACAACAAGATCATATATAAGCTAAAACTTTAGATTTAGACACTTTTAGTGTTAGTGAGAAAGAAATCAATACTAGAAACACTCTAGACAAACAAAAGACTATTAGATCTAGTCACAACCTTCAGCCAAGACACGTCAAGAACACAATCACTTCTTGGCCAAGATTCAACAACACGATGTTACTATTTTGGTAAGATCTTCCCAAGATTTGATTTTGTTGGAACAAAATCAACCCTTGCGCTTTGATACCAAATAATACAAAAATCATCCTACAACACAAGGAGACAAGATTCGACAATAATGTAGAAAGAACAATGCCCACACGGCTTCACTAGAACAAGAAGGATAACAACAAGATTACAACAAAATAGATAAATAGTTTGACATTCAATATATAAACATATAAGAACCCTAACATGTATCAAATGAGAGGACCTTAAGCTCAATCGATATCTACCAAACTCTTACTTGGACTAAGCAGAACTCAAGCTCCTCAAGACTCAAGTTTCTAGCCAAAGAACAACACGAGTGAACTACACTAGTTGTAGTTTCGGGAAGCTCACAAGAATAGAGAGAGAGTGAAGTCTTAAAATATTACAAGTCTTGAATCAATGATAATAGTGAACTAAAGACAAAAAATAACCATAATATGTTCTATTTATATTACATCACAAAATAAGTGGCAAATGACCATCTTGTCCTTGTTCTTTAGAGTGTAAGTTTATTATACTTCAAAGTCCCTCTTCACACTTCAAAATAAGTAATCCCTTAGATGGATTTATAACACACTCACACACAACCATATTCACGAACATGCCTTGGAGTTTTCGTAACTTTCGAGTTTGACTACATATGAATGGTCTTGATCTTGGTGTGCCCATATCAACAAAGGATTAAGAGGTTAATCCTTGGAGTTTGTATTAAACTTTTCTCGGATATAGTGGTGTATAGAAATCCTGGAGATAGGTCATGATTTTATCCTTTGAGCAAGGAGTTTTCACATAAAAATCTTTATTTCTGCTATTTACTTTATACCTGTACTTTTTATTAAGGTTCTCCCAGTTCTTGGTGTTTGAGTCTGTCTAGGAAAAGGTCCTAAATTGAGGAGCGACCCACTGTAGTTCTTCATTTGGTATTAGAGTGAGGTCGTCCTATTAAGGCTAACACCTTGGAAGGATCTTGAGAATGGTTGCTCCTCCCAATCTTGAAGAAGGCCAATTAACCACTTAACCACCTAGATTCAATGATGAGTATTATGGGTGGTGGAAGACAAAAATGCATGATTTAATCATGGTTGAAGACTCAGAATATTGAATATGGACTTTTTGTTCCAACAAGATCAGTGAAGGTTGGTGATGTGACCTCGTAAGTTCCCAAAACTAAGAAGGAATATGATGATACAAATAAAAATAAGATTGAGAAGAATTAAAAGAATAAGAACTTCTTGGTCTATGGAATTGGCCCTAATTAATATAACAGTATCCCAGCCTGTGATCCGATATACGGGGACTAGTTAGGTTAAGGAGTCCAAGGTAGATATGCTAACTAACCAATATGAGACTTTCACCATAAATAAGGGAGAGGAATAAATGAACGTCACTGCTTGGGAGAGGTTATCAGAACCACCAAATAGGTCCACAAAATTTTGAGCATCCTTCATAAGCAATGGGAGAACAAAGTCAATTCCATCACTAAAGCTAGGAATCTTAAGACAATGACCATGCACGAGCTTATGGGCAATCTCAAAACTTATGAGATGCTGAAGAAGCTTTCAAAGTCAAAGAGTGAACCCAAGTTGGAGAAGAATCTTGTTCTGAAGGCAACTAATGAAACCCCCAATAATGAAGATGTAGAAACTACTTATATTGCAAAGACGGTAATGAAGGAATTGAAGAAGTCAGGAGCTATCCCCAGAAAAGGTGAATCTAGAAGATATATCACTAATTGAAAAGGAAATGATACATGCCACAAATGTGGGAAGGCTGATCATTACATCAAAGACTACCCCTTGCACAAAGTAGAATACAAAGAGTATGTCAAACAAAATAGTGAGAAGGAAAAATGCAGGAAATAGGTTCTAGGAAAGTACAGCAGCAAGGCTAAAGCTTATAGGGTTGCAATGTAAGTCATAGCTTCTCTGGGTGATTCACTCTATGATACTGATGAGTCTGAGCAGCATGAAGATGTCTCTATAATGAATGTAGAAGATGATGTTCAAGTTTATGACTCTCTCTTTGCCTTGATCACAAACTCAGACGAGGATGAAGATGAAAAGGTAACCCTCTTGGACATCAAATAAAATCTCAAAAAATATTCCCCTAAATAATTGAGGTCACTTGCTATTATAATAATTGATACTGTTAATGATTGCACTAGAGATAAAAAGTGTTTAAAGCTAAGCCTTGAAAATGTGAATTGGAAATGGTTGAGCTAAGTGTGCTAGTTACTAAACTACAAGCAACTATCCAATCTCTATCTATTGAAAATGAGCCCTTAATGAAAAATTGAATGAAATTTCTAGAGTTAAGTCAAATGGTCATACAAGGGAGTCATGTTCTGCTAGAGATGTTGTCCTAAAAGGGATGAACGGTTTGTATTTTGAAAAAAAAAAGTGTAAACCTACCTGGCTGGGCAAAGAAGAACCTAATCTTTTCTCTATCATCATAGTGGGAGCTTAAGCTGAAATGGGTTCCCAAAACTGACCACTGATTAACATTGCAAGGCAAAGCAAAAGGAAGAAGCCACCACTAGAGTATGGATGGTGGTTGTTCAAAGCACATAACTGAAAGAATTAAATACTTTCTCTTGCTTAAGGCCCATGAAGGAGGAAATATCTCATTTGGTGATGGAAAGGGATATACAGTTGTAATTGGGAAGTTTTGAGAAGGGATATTCTCTTGCTCTAGCCTGAAGTTTTGAGCTAATCCTTTACATCAACTGCTGATGATACTTATTTTGATTCCTTTTATAAAAAATGGGGCACCCCAGATAAGTGAAAGGAAAATCCCTCCTCAAAATACTTGTTGCTATATACCGTAACCACATCTCCTCCAGTCACACTATGATGCATATAGATAGCACTTTTATCCTTATTCATCTTTTGACCAGAATCTTTTTCATATTTCTCTAATGTGTTAGCTACTAATTGCACTGTTCTGATATCAGCCTTTCACAAGATTATCATATCATCAACAAGAGCCAGGTGATTAATCTTTGGACTTCCTCTAGGAATACCAAATCTCTTAAATTTCTTCTTCTCCATTAATGCATTCAAAGCTCTAGACATCACTTCTGCACACAGAATAAAAAGAGTAGGGGACAAAGGATCACCTTGCTATAGACCCCTAGTTGACTACCAAGAACTACAATTACATGCCAGGAAGTATTAATTTATAACCTAGAAGAATTGTACATAATTATACTGCTTTCCCTAAGGTTTTTCCATACTTTTCATGGACCTAGTATTCTAACTCATAAGAATTTCCCCATTATAATCTTCCTAACAATTCTGGGGTAGTCATGGATTACTAGGCGAAGAGAGTGATGGAATAACTTACCTCGATGATAAAACTATCCTAGCCTTAGAAAAATCACCCTCTAAAGCTCTAGAATGAAGTTTTTGAGTTTAAGAGTTGAATCTTAAAATATAGCACTTAAACATGCATCCTACCTTGAGTTTTCTGCCACATGACCCATTTCTCACTACAATGGCTTTACTATAGGGAGAGTAATCTCGTTGTGGTGGTCCGCCACCCCTGAAATGAGAGTGAATCTTGGAACCAGAAATTACCCAGCCCACTACGATGGGACTCCAACTGCTATGTTAGTCTCACTACAACGGGAATTCCATCGCTGCAGCGGTCCTTAACAAGTAACTCAAGGAGAGTTGCATTCCAGCTTCATTTTCACAACACAAAATCATTAACTTTAGATATAACAAAGCAATCCAAAGCAGCAATTCCTAAAATCACATGCTACGACTTTATTTTTAGTCTCAGAATTTTTCTGCTAAGATCTAGATTACTATGTCACCCCCTAATGGAACACAACATCCCAAAGCACAATACCGTTAAGCAAAATCCACAAAGAATAGGCACAACATGAATTTTCCATTTTAAATCACCCCACCTTGAGATTTTATTAACTTAACTCATTAGGGGGTCTCCAATAGAGTACTTAGGCCCTAATTACCCTATAAAAACTAGAAGATCATTACATCATTTAAACAACCACTCATCCCAGAACGAACAAGGAAGGAAACAAGGAAAGATTTACCTAACTCAGTGAAAATATAAGGAAATTTGTTATGCATGTCTTGTTTGGTCACCCAAATGGCCTCCTCAACAGGATGATTCTTCCACTAGATCTTTATAGATGCAATCTCTCTTAACCTCAATTCGTAGACCTCTCTATCTAAGATAGCCACATGGTCCTCTTCATATGACATATTCTCATCAAACAGGACCGAATCCCAATGAATCACAGTTTCCATCACCATAAAATTTCTTTAACATAGACACATGAAATACCAAGTGAGATCTCTACAAATCTGGAGGCAAAGCTATTCAATCTACTTATATGTTATACATGTGACTCCACTATAATCAAATCCCGATGTAATTAGGGAAAAACTCATGTAAAATTTTCATTATATATCCCACTTTAGTGTGATGTTCTACAAAAATGATATTGTTAGAACCAAATTACATAAAAGAGTATTTCTTTTAAAATAGTCAATAAAAGACGCAATATATGTGAGATTTCACTTTCTATCTTACATCTAAATATCTAAATAACTTAGTGATTGTGTTTTTTCTTTTAAATTCAATATTAATATCATATAGACGATCTATCACTTCACCATTAGTAAAGTCAAAAGGTGAAATGATTTTTCAATATACTTGTATGTAGATCGAACGCATGCATCTTAATGCACGTCATACAATAATTATTATAGTTCTAAAATGAAAATTGGACTCAATTAATCATAAATATTAATAGTAATGAGATTATTCTCCATTAGTATGTTAGTTAAGTTATAGTTTAGAATCTATCAAATGAGTTTCCATAATTTTATTAGTGCAAGAATTTCTTATCAAATAAATTCCATGTATAAAAGCAAATAATAAAACAAAAAATATATGTTTAAGATTGATTTTTATTCTAAACGATTTGTAGACTTGCTTTGTTGTGGAAAGCTCAGGCGACGACCTATTATATTAGAACTAGGGGTCTCACCCGTCAAACTTGATTTTTCGATTTTAACCCTAGTGTGCTCGATTCCACAACCTATCTCAGATTCATCTATTTAAGGAAGGTC
>NC_061119.1:5177529-5197932 GCF_002878395.1 Capsicum annuum
TAGATCCCTCTCAGAGGGGTTCCCACTTAACTTGAATAGATGTTCTGAGTTGGTCTCACAGTTATGGTCCACTATAAGTATGTTATACTCCATAGCCAGTTGGATGCTAGCTTCAGGGGATACAAGGCCTCTCTCGTGGTTGAACAAGTTGTTATTTCTTGTTAGCCAGAGGTTTCAGAGGTAGTGGGTGTATGAGGTCTCCTCTAGTAAGCTAGTTATTATAGGATTTTTTTGAGGAATCTTGCAAATATCTAAGACAGTTGGAATCATTTATAGAGTCTAGGACAATATAGTTAGGGGAGAGACTTGAGAGGTTCATCTTATGTTAGAATTGGGAAGAAATGGAATAGAGAAAAAAGATATGGGTTATGTTTCCTGGGTAACATTACAACACGAGCATACATCAAGTATGTCCAGGCCAATTTTGTGCAGGTAATTATTAGTAGGTAATCAACCATGGTACATAACCTAGAGAAAGATCTTGATTTTATTGGGGCAAGTGGTTGTCCAAATATGATGATAGTTAGAGTTTTATCCATCTCTATGATAGCTGCGCTCTTTTTTGAGACTATCATAAGTGTTGTTAGTATTAAAAAGAACATTACTAATAAGGGAGCATATGAGAGTATCCTTTTTTATTGTTATTCAAAGTGAGGGGTAGCTATTAAGGATGCATATCACATTTTGGAGCAGCTCAAAAGAGATTCTTCAAATGTCCTAGATGTCATTAGTGAGGATATCTTTGATGGTGAGAGATTTATTTTGTCTCTTGTAGGGACTATGAATGATACCTCTTAAAGCACTCAGGTCGGGATCCAATTATCAGCAACGAATCTCACTTTGTCCCTCTTTTGGACATTTTAATCCCATCCAAAGAAGTAATTTTTCCTGCCATTCTAAATGTTAATCTAAGTTCTCAAAACAATGCCCTTTCTTCTCCTATTTTTGGTTGGTCTATGGTATTTTCTAAAGTGAATTTGGTCCCACAGTCCACTGGGGTTTTATGAAAGTCTTTAGGCTAGGATGGCATATAAAGTTTTATTTTCAACTTAGCTTTTTGCAAACCTAGTCCATCATGCATTTTTCTTTTGGTGGTGATATACAAACTAAGGAGGTAGAGTTTCTTCTTATCAACATTACTTCTCTAGATGAAGTCTCTTTGAATTTTATTGATGCTATCAGTGATACTAGTGGGAATTTTGATAAACTGCATGATATGGGTAGGAAATCTACTAAGAGTGGCTTTGTCAATCATGTTAAGGTTCTTAGTTTTCCATCAATAAGACTATTCTTCATCTTATCTAAGATGAAGTAAAATTTAGTGTTTATGGGCTTTTTGGTAAAATAGGGTATCCTAAGTATTTGCCAAAGTCAGAACTGGTACCAATGTTGAGGAGGTTAGAGAAAAGAAAGGAAGTGCTATTACGTATTAATGGCCCACATAATTTTGGTAAGAAATTTACCTTGTTTCCCAAATAAAGTATTAAATTATTCAATTAATTTCCTCCAAGTTATGTATATATGGTATTTCTTTGATGGCAAGAAATAACTATGAAAGTCCCTAGGGTTAAAGTTACTTTTCTAAGAGTCCCTAACCTACCTATAAATACATCTGTGACTCTATCAGTCTTGTATAACTTTGATAGGCATAGTCTAGAAGATTTAGGTGTCTCTTTGCATCTTTTCTTTTAAGGTTTTGACAAAGATGATTCTTTGAAACACTTGAACAATAATGGCTGAAGGTACATTTCTATTTATTTTTCCGTTGCGCATTGGCTCTATGTATGTGTTGAAATTTCAATAGTGTCTGCATTACAGTTCCCAGAAAGATAACTTTAGATTTAGAGTTATTTTTTCTTTGATGGGATTGGATATATAATATGCTTAGAGTGTTAGTAATTGAGAGACAGCTAGCTTGGTCATCCCTGAAAAATAAGGTGAGATCATTTACAACTAATAGGTAGGAGATTTTTTGGGCAACTAGTAATAAAACTGATGGAAGTCTAAGGTTTAGATCTAATGTTGGGTCTAGTGTGGTAGAAAAAGGAAGTTTTCTTCCAAATGGAGATAGAGCTAGAAGTCATACAAGACATAATGAGCCTGGTCAGTTTGTGAGAAAGTTGAAGAATATGAGAGTACACTTAATGAAGGACCACTTCAGCCCATCAAAGGCTTTTCTAGATTAATTTTTA
Organism: Capsicum annuum; assembly: GCF_002878395.1. Classification (NCBI taxonomy): domain Eukaryota; kingdom Viridiplantae; phylum Streptophyta; class Magnoliopsida; order Solanales; family Solanaceae; genus Capsicum; species Capsicum annuum. The sequence goes on from NC_061119.1 coordinate 5,179,722, forward strand.
GAATCATATTGCTGTGCTTGCATTTTATTTTCTTGAAGTGTGAAATGTACTCTTGGAAATTAATGGCATGATCACTTGCTTTTCTAGAGAAAAGGAAGCTAGCTTGACTAAGGCCTATGATATATGATATGAAGGGATTGATTCTATTCACAATGGTTTTATAGTTGGTGTTGACATTCCAATGGATATAAAGTTTTCCATAGTGTTACATTGCTGCACTAGGGGATAAGACAGAGAAGGATGGCAAACTGGTATCAGAGCTAGGTTCGATTATTCTCTTGGGGATGGCAACCATAAAGTACGATGTTCCATTGTTGGATCGCAACACCAGATTTTCGTTATGGCAGGTTAAGATGCGAGCTGTGCTAGCACAAATGGATTTGGATGATGCTTTATTAAGGTTTGATAAGATGCCCTCACCATTGACGAACGAGGATAAATGACGTAAGGATCAGAAGGCTTTATCTCAGATCCACCTTCATTTATCCAATTAGATTCTACAGGATGTTTTGAAGGAGACCACTGTCGCTGCGTTGTGGTTGAAATTGGAATCGTTGTGTATGATGAAGAGCCTAAAAAGTAAGTGGCATCTCAAATAATGACTTTATTCCTATCGTATGTCTAAGGGTGCATCCTTGGAGGATCATCTTTCTGTATTTAAGAAAATCGCCTTTGATTTAGAGACTATGGAGGTTAAGTACGATGAGGAAGATCTTGGGTTGATTTTGTTGTGTTCGCTGCCTGCATCATACATGACCTTTAGGGATATGATTTTATATAGTCATGATACCCTGACCATAGATGAAGTCTATGATGGGTTGTTTTCTAAGGACTTAAGAAGATGGTTTCCTTGTTCGAGGAAGAAATCGTGAGAGGAACTCTGGAGGTGATGATAGAAGTAGATCAAAATCCAAAAAAAGAAACAAACCTGTAATTACTGCAAGAAGAAGGGTCACATCAAATTCGAGTGTTGGAAGTTATAGAATAGAGAGAAAAGAGAAGCTCCAAGACCGAAGGGAAACCAACTAGAGAAGTCTGGTGAAGGTAGTTTTTTTTAAGATGGCGGTAGTGATGGAGAACTCTTAGTTGTTTCTGTTAGTAACTCCAAACCCTATGAGGATTAGATTATTGATTCAGATCATATTTCATATGTGTCACAATTGGGATTGGTTTACAATATATGAAGCAATCTCTAAAGGTGTTGTGTTGATGGTAAATAACATACCTTTCAAGATAGCTGGTATTGGAGAAATCAGAATTAAGATATTTGATGGGGTTGTGAGGACACTTAGTGATGTGCTGTATGTTCTAGACCTGAAGAGAAATCTTATTTCCTTGAGTACCCTTGATTCAAATGGATATAGGTACACCGGTGAAGGTAGAGTCATGAAGGTTACTAAAGGTGATCTTGTTGTGATAAAGGGACAGAGAAAGACTGCAAATTTGTATGTCTTGCAGGGCTCTACGGTTATAGGTGATGTAGTAGTTTCTACCTCCCATCTATCAGAAAGTGCCGTTGCTAAACTTTGGATTATGCGCCTGGGGAATATAAGTGAAAATGAGATGCTGAGATAAGCAGGAGAAGGCTTCTTGATGGGCAAAGTATTACCAAATTGGAGTTCTTTGAGCATTGCATTTTTGGGAAGCAAAAGAGAGTCAGATTCACTAAAGGCATCCACTCAACTAAAGGCACACTTGATAACATTCATTCTGATCTCTGGGTCCTTCTAGAGTACCTTCTAGAGGAGGTACAAATTATTTATTGACTATTATTAATGACAATTCCTGAAAAGTTTAGGTGTTCTTCCTGAAGCAAAAGAATAATATGTTGCCTACTTTCAAGGAGTGAAAGATTATGATTGAAAACAAATAGGAAAGCAGGTAAAACTTCTTCGGACTGATAATGGTTTAAAGTTATGTTCTAATGAATTTAATGCTCTGTGCAAGTTAGAAGGAATTGTGATTGTGAGGCACTTGACAGTTCGTCATACTCTGCATCACACTGGTGTGGCTGCACGAATGAATAGGACTATAATGGAGAAGGCGCGTTGTATGATCTCTAATGCTAGTTTACCTAAGTCTTTTTGGCCCGAAGCTGCTTCCATAGGTTGTCTTCTTATTAACCGTTCTCCCTTAATCACGATTGATAAAAAGACTCCACAAGAGGTATGGTATGGTACTCCTTCTAGTTATTCTAATTTGAGGATATTTGGATGTCCTGCGTATGCTCATATTGATAATGGAAAGTTAGAGCCTAGATCTGTCAAGTGCTTATTTATGGGTTATAAGCCTGGTGTTAAAGGTTATAAGCTGTGGTGTCCAGAAATTAAAAAGGTTATAGTTAGAAAGGATGTTACGTTTGATGAAACTGCTATGCTTTGAGCTCCCTCCGAATCTAGTGCTTCACCTCCAGATGAGCTTGGCGACATGAATCAGCAAAAGTCAAGCACCCATGTTGAATTGCAAATTAGAGCAGAGTCTACACCTGGCCTGGAGATATAGAGTGGTACTATTTCTTCTTCACCACCAGTGATGCCAGAATATTCTATTGCTAAAGAAAGACTTAGAAAAGATATTAGACCTCCTCAGAAGTATGCTGAAGTTTATTTGGTTGCTTATACATTGAATGTAGCAGAAGGTATTAATTTCGGTGAAGAACCTTCTTCTTACTCAGGGGCAGTTAGTTGTGATAATTCCAGCTGATGGATGATTGCTATGCAGGAGGAGATGGAATCATTTCATAAGAATGGCATATGAGATTTGGAGAGATTGCCTAAAGATAAGAAAGTTGTCCATTGCAAGTGGGTATTCAAGAAAAAAGAAGGAACATCGGGAGTTGAAGATGCAAGGTACAAAGAAAGACTAGTTGCTAAAGGCTACAGTCAGGTTCCAGGTATTGACTTCACAAATGTGTTTTCTCCAGTTGTAAAGCATAGTTCAATTCGAGCTTTGCTTGGTATTGTGGCCATGCATAATCTTGAGCTTCAGCAGTTGGATGTCAAAACTGCATTGGACATCTATATGCAGCAACCAAAGGGCTTTGTAGTCTCAAGAAAGGTGGACTATGTATGCTTGCGGAAAAAGTCTCTTTATGGCTTAAAGCAGTCGCCCAGACAGTGGTATAAGAGGTTTGACTCTTTTATGACCTCTCATATGTTTTAGAGGAGTAGTTATGATAGTTGTGTCTACTTCAAAGAGGTAAGTGATGGTTTGTTCGTATATCTTCTCTTATATATTGATGATATGTTGATTGCAACAAAGGATATGCGAGAGATAATAAAAGTCAAAGCTCAGCTCTGCAAGGAGTTTGAGATGAAGGATTTAGGAGCAGCAAAGAAGATTCTTGGCATGAAAATTATGAGGGATAGAGAGAAGTGTAAGTTATACTTGAGTCAGAAAAGATATATTGAGAAAGTGCTTCACAGGTTCAATATGCGAAATGCCAAGCCTGTCAGTACTCCATTGGCAGCTCGCTTCAAAATCTCGGCCACTTTATCTCCAAAGACAGATGATGAGCGTGACTATATGTCTCTAGTTTCATACTCTAGTGCCATCGGGTCCCTTATGCATGCAATGGTGTGTTCCCGACCAGATTATCTTATGTCGTCAGTGCAGTTAGCAGATACATGGCAAATCCTGGCAAAGAACATTGGAAAAAAGTTTAGTGGATTTTTAGATACTTGCATGGATATACTGATGTTTATTTGCAGTTTGGGCAAATTAGATATGGAGTAATAGGGTATGTTGATTCTAATTTTGCAGGGAATCATGATAAAAAGAGATCCCTTACATGTTATTTTTTCACCATTGGTGGTTGTGCTATTAGTTGGAAAGCTACCTTACAGACTATGGCTGCTTTGTCAACTACTGAGGCAGAGTATATGGCTATTACGGAGGCTTTCAAGGAAGCCATTTGGTTGAAGGGTCTATTTGGTGAACTTAGTAAAGACTTACAGATTACTACGGTTTTTTGCGACAGTCAGAGTGCTATCTTTCTTATGAAAGATCAGATGTTTCAAGATAAAACAAAGCACATCGATGTTCGGTATCATTTTTTACGTGAAATTAGTGCTTGTGGTGATATTGTGGTGAGCAAGATTAGTACTCATGATAATGCTGCTGATATGATGACCAAGACACAACTAAGTGCTAAGTTTGAGCATTGCTTAGACTTGGTTAGTGTTAGATGTTAAGATGTGCCCCTAGAGGCTTTTGTGGAAGAGGTGGAGAGTTTGACTTGAAATGGATTTGAATTCTGAATTAGAATTCGTGTTAAGGTGGAGATTGTCAGAGTTGTGACCCAAATTCTGTTGATTGGGCCCTGAAATTTTCGCGGTGCTATCCATTAGATTTTTGGGTTTAGGATTTATTTGTATGCACATATTATATAAGTGCATTTAGAGGGTTTGTTTTGGGCATTCAGAAATTTTTTCATTCTCCACATTGTACTCTTCATCAATTATAGTGAAACCTCCTTTGCCTCTGCCCGTGGTTTTTCCCACGAGGGTTTTCACATAAATCTGTGTTGTTCTTGTTTTCTTTTACTTATGGTTTGCTTTATTTCTGCCCGATAGGTATGTGGTGGTGGGATAGAGGGGTAAGCTCCTAAAGGTGTGTTCCATGAGGAAGTTGAGTTGCCCTGTGTTCATCATATTTTGTGTACCCATCATTTGGGCATAATGTAGCATCTGTCCGCAAATCTCGGTGCCCAGTCCCTTGATTTTCCCGTCCGCACCATCTTTGATGATCTGGGCTGACTATGTCTTGTCCTACACTATCAGGACTATTGGTTGGTCCCCCACTATTACACAGTGTGAGATCGACTTGTTATGGAGGATGAGCTCCATCCAGGATGTTGGGGCTCTTTCGGAGGTGGTGGTGCTGTTACAAAGACTAGCGGTAAATTGCCATACAACTTGTATTTTTCCCATACAAGTTGATGATTGCGGAAAATTGCCAAGGTTGGTAAATTCTTCGTTTGTCTTCCGGAGTGAGGGGTATTGAGTCTGAATCATTTGCGAGATCAATAGTCCCACAGGCGATCTGTGGGTTGTAGATCATGTTGAGCTCTTAGCTTTTATTTAGTAGAGCTACTTTGAAGTGTTGCTCTTTGAATTGTCCTGAAGTTGTGGAGTCTTCATCTATACAACTAGTGCAATTCGGTGGTTTCGGTGGTTCTGGTCGGATCCGGGGTGGTGATCCTATGGTCCGGTGTGGAGACATGGCCAACTCTAGGGGGTTTCTAGACGGAGAATGCACATGAAAATTAATGGGAAAATGCTGGAAATGTAGGATCAATTGAACATATCTCTCTTTTCCCCTTGACGTACGCGAGGAACTTTCGAAAATAACCTCTCTATTTTTTGAGAGATAGAAGTAAATTCTATCTACATTTTATCTCTTCGAATCCCACACATGAAATTACATTGGTTCCACTCGATTGACCCGAGGGTCTTCCCAAAACGACCTCTCTATTTCTTGGGACATAGGAGTAAAGTTTGCTTGCATTCTACCTCTTAGATTCCACCCATGAAATCACATTGAATATATTTTTGTCATTGTTGTAGTCTCTTTCTTATCCACTCGATTAACCCCAGGTTCCTTCCGAAACAGTCTCTCTACCTCTCAGAAGGTAGAGGTAAGATCACTTAATCTAGACCCTACTTATGAAATTGCACAGAATATATCGTTGTCATTATTATTGTATTCTCTCTTTTCCATTAAACTGCGTCTGCATTGACAATTGATTGCAGGAGTTATGACTAGAAGCAGCTTTACGACTGGACACGGCTTGAGAAAACTCTATGAGAAAAGATCGAAATCCCTTGGTAAACTTTTTTTATGTAACAAATAAATAGGTATAGGTTGTGTTCGGTACGAAAAATACTTTTCTTGATTTTTTATGAAAATATTTTTCAAAAATTTTGACATCATTCTAGCACACTCATAGTGACTTTACTCATTTTGTCTGTTACATAAAAACTCCCTCCGTTGAACTTTATTTGTCACGTTTCGCTTTTCTCGAGTCAAATTTTATGAACTTTAACTACCATTTTAAGATGTATTTTTTTATCGTATTAATACGAGCAGGGTTGCCATTTTTTAGTATTAACATTTTTCACTAGTTAAATCTGTTTTTCTTTTTCTCAGAAAACTCTCAGCCTGCAATGGTTTCTTCCTCTGCTTCTCCAGACAGAGAGGAGTGGGACAATGTTATTGCCTTTACTGGATCGGCTTCGTTGGAAAAGGCCGGTCCTCTTGTTGGATCCGTTGACGTCGCTGAATCCATGGATGAGTATTTGTTTCGTGTTTCACTCCCTGGTGTTACCAGGGATGAAAGTAAGTTCTACGTATGATTAAGATTTTCTTAAGTAATCACCATTTCTTCTTATAAGTCTAACCGTTTTAATACATCAAGTGTCCTTCTTGTCTGTGAACATATGTTCTGTATATGAATGTAACTTATTGATACATTGCAGAAATAAATATCTGTATGCCTTCATTTTCTACTTCTCTATACAGACGAGTGTTCCATTTTTTTCACTGATTAAAAAATGCTTGCTTTCTAGCTAGGACCATGTATTACTTGCCTGGACTCGTCAAAAATGTCAGCTAGTGCATGTCGGATTCGCTAAAAGTAGACTATTTTTGAAGATTCCGACACGGTTATGGCATGTTAAGTGAGGAGTCTGCTCAACTTAGATGGATATATTCTTTTAATGAATGTTTTTGTTTATAACATTGGGTTGCTCTTGTTTTGACCCCACAAAAGGGTTTTTAATGTTTCCTCTAACGATTGTAGTCCATCATTTTAAGCTGCTCTTTTTATGTGGTCAATAAATGTCAAATTGCATCCATATGAATCGAATTGATGGTTAAGATATCTTCCCGTTCATGTGGTTACAGAAGTCATAAGCTGTGAAGTTAGACCTGATGGGAGAATTGTCATAAAAGGAGAGAGCGCGACCGGAGAGAGCACGGTTTGCAAGCACAGTATGGTTTTTAAGATGCAAACTCAGAACTTATGCCCACCGGGTGAATTTACTGTTTCAATCCAGCTACCAGGTCCAATTGATCATCTAACCTCAGATTGTGTTTTTGGAACTGACGGGATTTTTGAAGGAGTTGTGAAGAAAAAAAAAAAAAAACAGGTCCTTTGAGGGGCAATGACATATTTACATCAAAATCTTTCATCTTTGTAAGTACCTTTACAGTCCAAAGTACTTTGTTTGGAGTTGCATGTGCATATTGACATTATATCTGAACCAATTATGTAATTCTGCCTTCCTGATTTATGAACAATCATTCTGCATAGTTTTTGGAATGTGAACATATTGTTTCATGTTGAGCTTCATAAAGCTTTCATTAATCACTACTACAGAAATGTTTCTTTTCCCGAACCTAATTCCGTGTTTCGCTTGTAGATGATTGGGAGAAGCCAAATTTAGAAGACCAGGAGCAATGCTCAGTTGATTCCGGGAACTTTCTGCAGCTTTTAGCTTTATTTCCATCATGCTTTAGTTCTTTTGTGTGTATGCCGTCTTGTTCTTTCCATTGTTAAGACTTATGGGCATGGCTAACCGAACTTAGGCACTTCTACTGATTGGGTTCAAACTTATAGACTTTGTGTTTTGTATTTAAAGACCATGTATTTTGTCATTGGTGTTTAATTGGTTTGCTATAGTACTCTTATACCCGGCAGTTCAGTGTTTGATTAGGAAGGGGAGCCTTGGAGTACCCGGTAAAGTTGTAGTCATGTGACCAGGAGGTCACCGTTTCAAGTCATGGAAACAATCTCTTGCAGAAATGTGAGATAAGGCTGTGCACAATAAACCCTTGTGGTTCCGTCCTTCTTTGGACCTCCCGCATAGCGGCAGCTTTAGTGCATCGGGCTGCTCATATCAGTTTTTTATTAGGTCTAAAGGTAGTTATTTAGTGTAATCGTACAAGGTGTTGAATAGGGCATGTTGATGATGATTTTATAACAGTAATACTACAGGTTGATGACAAATTCAGTGTTGATAAACTAGTCACATTGAATGAGTTTGGGATATTTGTACGGGATAATGACTAAACTCAAGTGACAGCTACTTTTTTCCATTTTGGTAGAAATATTTCTTTTGACCAAACTTCTAGATTTTAATATAACCAGACACTTCGAAAATGTTTTTTTTTTGGCAAAGATATTTATCGTACGTAGTACTAAACAACTAATTGAATGTGTCACATACAGGATGATTCCAGAGTCTATTGATCTTTTTGTTTTTAATAAAACCGTGTATCAGAATAATTTGTTCGTACCTCGACTAATTCCGTAAGTATTTGTTACTTCCCAAGGACACATGCATTAGGTAACTCTGTCCACCAAGACCTGGATAAATGGAAAGGAATCACCTAGTAGTATGTCTCCGCTGAGATTTGAACCTAAAAATTATTTTTGTCTCACTTATTTGACCACTAGGCCATTCCCTCGGTTACATCATTGCCACCTCATGACTGTTGGGACAAAGTGTTGTAGAATATAATGTCGCTGGACATTTAAACCGTTTCTTGACAAAGTCCTGTAGATGGAAGTTCAGTTTAGGTGGAAAAAAATCATTAGAGAAATAGACCACAACATCGATAAGTACTGTTGATCTCATATTAGGTTATATACTATGTCTGTTATGCAAATTTTATGTTTCGAGGCAGTTATTTTATATATTCCCTTAGGAATAAAATGGTTCTTTTTCCGAAGGACTACAAGAATGATTGGTTCCTAAATTCCTATCAAATTAGCACTCTTATAGATTCAATGCATGAAAGGGACGTTATAGTGATGGAACTAGTATATAATATTGTAAAAAAGAATAACGTGTATAATTCAGAATACAGTAAACCAAAGGGCTAGGAAAGGTGCTGAAGATATGGGGAAAGAAAATCCAGTAACTGGTGGATCGATATTTGTGGAGAAGAGAAAACACTGTGTGATTTATCCAGCCACTGGCAGTACGGTGGCAGAGTCTGTGGAAAGAAGAAACAAGAACTGGTAGAGTATATCTGCTCTTTGTTTGTGCAAAAGGTAGCTGACAAGCCAGAGGTGACTGCTCAGTCATCAGTTGAGCAGAAAACAATGGAGACTACTCTAGCATCAGAGCCATGGAATAAGGTACACGGTAGAGCAGCCTCAAAATGTCTACACCAGGAATGTTAAGCTGCAGCTTGAAAAGTAAAATAACATTGCTGAAAGTATATTGAAGGAGAAATCTAGAATGCATTGGTTACAACTCGGAGATACTAATAAATCCTACTATTATGCAAGCTTGAAGAGTATAGTGAGTCACAGCACTATCAAAAGATGCAAACGGAGTGATGCTAACAAAGAAGGAGGTCACAACTGAAATATTGAGTTTCTACAAAGGTTTATTAGGTACTGCAGCACCATAACAGGTTAGTATTGCCTCTCATGTTATGCAACAAGGCCCTGTGTCGGGAAGGAAGCATCAACATGGCCTGATAGAACCTGTCACTAAAGAGGAAGCAATAAAGGCCCTAAATGATATTAATGACTCCAAAGCCCCATGATTTGATGGCTATAATGCTTGATTTTTCAAAAGGGCATGGGACATAATTGGAGAAGAGGTTATATGTGCAGTCCTAGACTTCTTTACTACTGGACAGTTGTAATTGCACAACCATTACATTGATTCCTAGGGAGCAGAACCTACTTGTTGTCGTACCATGCTATACAAACTCATCTCTAAGGTTTTGACTCATAGAATGCAGCAAGTGCTGGATTTTCTTGTGTAGGAAAAATTACTACAATTTTGATATGGAACTGGAATTAATAATAGTAATAAAATAGTCACAAATACTGTGTCATGGCAAGCCACTGCCTTGAAAGCGATTCCTGATTCTAGTGCAAATCTTTCTAGCCGATCGCTCCCCAAGGTTCCACTGCTACTTCTAAACATGTGCACTCGTGGATGGAAGTTTGGAGATTGCTCAAAACTATTGTCCAAAAGTAGAGAACTTAGGAAGAAAGGAGGAAAATGTTTTTCTTTCACTTTGTTGGTGTATTTCTTCTTTTTTAGTGTGTCCTGTGTTCACCAAAGACATGGTTTATATAGGATGCAAAAAGCTATAGCAAGAATAAAGTTAATGGTATTAAAGTACCTTTAATTCAAAGTACAATCAAATCAAATGTTACAGATACTTGTTTTTCATTTGGAACGGATATGTAACAAAGGAGACAAATAGAGTAGAAGAAAGTATGTTTATTTGATGAGACTACAGTGGAGTTTATATACTGAAATAATCAAAACTAGCTTAAAGTAACTCTAAGAATGTAGGGACAGATAACTATGGCTACACAAACTAGCACCTAAATAAGTTGAACAAATCTAATCCTAATCAAATTATATCTGTAGTATTAGTATATGTGCACAGTAAAACAATGTTACAACACTGGTAAAACACTAATGCTAATGCACTATTACGCCCCCTCAAGTTAGGTGTGAAGAGACAACACGTAACTTGGGAAGCATTAGCTGGAAAGCTGGCTTGGACAATGGTTTGGTAAGTGGATATGCAAGTTGATCAACAGCGTGTATGTACCTCATTTGGACCAATCCATTGCGGACCTGGTTACAAACAAAGTGAAGATCAACCTCAAGGTCCTTCATTTTGGTATGATGTAACAGATTCTCGTCAATGTACGTAACTCCACGGTTATCACAAAGTATTAAAGGTGTAGCAGGAAGTGACCCATGAAGATCTTTGAGCAAGTGAGTAACCCAATTTGTTTCAGACAAGGTGGAATCAACCGCACGATATTCAGCATCAGTGGATGATCTAGAGATAGTAGGTTGCTTACGAGAACTCCAGGATATGGGCGTTGTGACCAAATAAACAATGTAGACTGAGATAGAGCGACGATCATTGATGACACCTACCCAATCAGCATCAACATAGGCATAAAAAGCAGTCGATTTCTGTGGGGAAATACGAATGCCATACTGGGATGTTTCTTTAAGGTATCACAGGATCGCTTAATTTCCTTCCAGTGAAGCATAGAAGGAGAGGTATTGAACTGAGTAAACTTTTTTAAATAGTATGTGATGTCAGGTCAGGTAAATGAAAGGTACTGAAACTTACCGAGCACACTTCTGTATTATTTTCCAAGGTGCTCCATCATCAACTAGTAGGGTCTCGGACATGGAATACCTTTGTAGTCTTGCATCTAAGTGTCATGTAGAATCTCCTGTATATACTTGGATTGACTGAGAAACAAGCCATCAACATTCCTGTGTACTTCCACACCTAAGAAATAGTGTAATAAACGATGGTATTTGAGAGAATTTTTTTTTGAAAGAGAGGTAACAACATGTTGAATGAGTGTTTCATCACTGCCAATGATTATGAGGTTATCCACATAGATTAAAATATAAATAGTGACCCCCATATTGTGCAGAACAAAGAGAGAATTATCACACTCAGAATTATCAACAAGAGCCAGGTGATTAATCTTTGGACTTCCTCTAGGAATACCAAATCTCTTAAATTTCTTCTTCTCCATTAATGCATTCAAAGCTCTAGACATCACTTCTGCACACAGAATAAAAAGAGTAGGGGACAAAGGATCACCTTGCTTTAGACCCCTAGTTGATTTGAAGACACCTTTTGGCTGTCCATTCAGCAAAATGGACTACCAAGAACTACAATTACATTCCAGGAAGTATTAATTTATAACCTAGAAGAATTGTACATAATTATACTGATTGCCCTAAAGTTTTTCAATACTCTTCATGGACCTAGTATGCTAACTCATAAAAATTTTCCCATTATAATCTTCCTAACAATTCTGGGGTAGTCATGGATTACTAGGTGAAGAGAGTGATGGAATAACTTACCTCGATGATAAAACTGTCCCAGCCTTATAAAAGTCACCCTCTAAAGCTCTGGAATGAAGTTTTTGAGTTTAAGAGTTGAATCTTGAAATATAGGACATAAACATGCATCCTACCTTGCGTTTGCAGCCACACGACCCATTTCTCACTACAATGGCTTTACTATAGGGAGATTAATGTCGTTGTGGTGATCTGCCACCCCTGAAATGAGAGTGAATATTGGAACCAGAAATTACCCAGCCCACTACGATGGGACTCCAACTGCTATGTTAGTCTCACTATAGCGGGAATTCCATCGCTGCAGCGGTCCTTAACTAGTATCTCAAGGAGAGTTGCATTCCAGCTTCATTTTCACAACACAAAATCATTAACTTTAGATATAACAAAGCAACCCAAAGCGGCAATTCTTAAAATCACATGCTACGACTTTATTTTTAGTCTCAGAATTTTTCTGCTAAGATCTAGATTACTAGGTCACCCCTAATGGAACACAACATCCCAAAGCACAATACTGTTAAGCAAAATCCACAAAGAATAGGAACAACATGAATTTTCCATTTTAAATATGGGTGTCAAGTGGGCCGGGACCCGCCCGACCCGGCCCTCGTAAGTAACCCGGTCCGGTTTGACCCGGCCCAATAAGCCTAGGACTTTAGGGTTCCGGGTCCCGGGCCGGTTATTTTTTAAAAATGGGCTTGGCTAACTCGGCCCGAACCAAGCCCTGTCCAGGCCCGCCGGTTAACCGGCCCGGCCCGGATAAATAAAAAAAAAAAAAAAGAGATTTTGGCTTTTGGGCCAAACTAGCCGTTTTTGGGTCCAAACGGCTAGTTTGGGCCCATTTATTAAAAAAAAAAACTTTAAAAAATATTTTTTAAACCCAAAAAAAATTTATAAATACCCTACAACTTCAAATCATTTTTCACACAATTTTTCATTCTCTCAAATCTCAATTCTCAATTCTCAAATATTCAATATATTTAATTTCTTAAAGTGTTCAGTTTAATTTTTTAATTTTTCGTTTACAAAGTACGAGCGGAAGTTTCTAAAGTCGCAATCTTCGGATACTTCCAAAATTTGGTATTGGCGTTCCATCTCTTACGTTTAATTTTTATTTATTGTATTAATTGTTTAATATTTAATTTTATTATATTTGTGTATTTTGAATATTTTTAGTTTAATTTAATTTATATTATGGATAAATTAAGAAATCTCGCTACTAAAGGTGTTAAAAATTTTTGTCCCGGAAGCGGTAGTGGTAGTAAAAAGCGAATTAATAGCGGTAGAGGTAGTTCAAGTAGTAGCTATACCCGTGTGCCTTCGCCTCCGGTACCGCTTGGTACACATTTTGAGGAAGAAATAGGTGTAGGTGCTCACGATATGGATTATGTAGAAGCTTAGAAAAATTACAGTATAGAAGAAGAAAATGAAGTAGATGCGGTTAATTTAGACGAAGAAAATGAAAATATTGCTGAGACACCCACAGTAGGAGATGCTAACGTTAGATCTAAATCAGTTAATCTCCCTTCCCGTCCTCCCAGTGCCCCAAAACCTCGTAAAAGAACTAGTATTGCATGGCAATTTTTTGAACGTATATCAGATATTGAGGTGCAATGTAATATTTGTCAACAAATATATAAGCATAGAAGTGGAGGCAGGCAAGGGGGTACGGGTACGTTAATGAGACATGTAGCTGAAGATCATAAAAGAGAGTTAAATATTGCAAAAGGTGGTGCGGATGTTGGTGGGTCAACGCAAACTAGAATGGACTCAGCAACCGGTCACGTAGCGAAGAAGTATAATAAATTGAGGGACTGGGAAGAAATAGCTAAAATGGAGCTGTGGGTTGTTTGCCTTTTAATTTTCCTTCTTCTGATGCCTTTATTCGTTATATAGAAGCCATTTATAATCCTATGTTTAACGGTATTCCTAGAACTACTTGTCGGTCTGATATTTTTAGACTTCATTCACAATATTGTTTTTATTTATCAACATTGTTAAAAAAATATTTAATGTAGATTGTCCCTAACTTCTGATCTTGGTCGTGTTGTAAATAAAAATAATTATTTAACCGTTACTTGTCATTGGATGGATAGTAATTTCGTGATGCAAAAACCTATTCTTGCTTTTTTATATGATGAAGATCGTAAACATACTGGACAATTTATTGCTGATTCTATTGTTAAAATTGCCGGATATTATGGTATCGAAAATAAAATTTTATGTATTGCTTTTGATAATGCTTCTAACAACAACACTACTATAAAAAAATTAAATTCTACGCTATCTCTGCCCTTGCCTGAATTTTTTCATATTAAGTGTGCATGTCATATATATAATTTAATTGTAAAAGATGGTCTTGAGTTTTTTGAGTTTGATATTGAAAAAATTCGTCTTGCTGTTTGTTTTATTCAAGAAAATAATCGTAGATCGAGAATTAGAGAATTTAAAGTTAAATGTCAAGAAAATGGACTTACACCGATTTTGATGCCTGAGGAAATTGATACTAGATGGAATTCTACGTATGAATTTTTAAAAACTTGTTATAAATATAGAATTCCTATTACACTAGCTTTTAACCAACATTGCGGTTCATTTGTTGATTCTGCTGATTGCACGCTACATAATTCTGATTGGGTTGTAATTAATGATCTTGTTAAGTTTTTAGAAAAATTTTATGTGGCTACGGTTGAATTTTTCGGTGCTTATTATCCTACTGTTTGTAATATTTTGGAATATATAGCCGATATTTCTGGTTTGCTCAAAGAATATAAAAATAAAAAAGGTTATAAAGAAGCTGTTGGCGCCATGTTTATGAAATTTAAAAAATATTTTTTCCCGATTCCCCCTATTTACTTGGTTGGTGCTATGCTAAATCCGTGCATGAAATACAATAATATGTGTCACTTTAGTACTCTTATTTATACTAACTTAGAAATAAATACTAACCATGATTCTGAGCAAGTGCAACCTGATTTGTGGACGGCTACAGCTAATGCAAAGGATTACATAGAAAAATTATATAATCACTATGCTGATTTATTTGATTTAGCCGTACCTACAAATATCACTCCAACTGTCGCTCCTCATCCTCCCGAGGAGCCATCATCTTCTAAAAGGCCGGCACATAGTGGTTTTTCTGATTCATTTTATGATTTAAATTGTTGGAACAGTGTTGATGAGAGAACTTACACATCAACTTATCGGGAAGAGCTGAAATATTATCTTCGAACGGCACCACAGGATCGCAGACGACGGATCAACACGTTGGATTGGTGGAGGAGTAATGAAACACAATATCCTTTGCTTTCAAGATTAGCTAGAGATATCTTGAATGTTCCAATGTCAACCGTTGCATCAGAGAGCGCCTTTAGTCAGAGACGACAGCAGCTTGGAGACAACCGACACTCATTGGGAAGCAATGCAATGAATGTTCTAGTTTGCCTCAGAGATTGGATTAGAGCGGAAAGAAGAGAACAAGGAATGGAACCGGAGTCGAGCGACGAGCTGAAACTTGAAGAAATTATGACTTCACGGGAGAACTCAGCAGAATCAAGTACAATGCATGGTTTTGCCCCCGTTGACTTCGACTATCCTATGCAAGTTCCCATTAATATTAACATGTATGAGTTGGAAAAAATGATGCATAATTTATAGATTTTTCATTCATGTAAATTATAAATTTTGGATCATTTTGCAATCAATAAAATTCCGCAAATTCATTCACTCCTTAGTCCTTGCTTTTTGTTTTTTTTTTTCATTTAACGATTTAAAATTTTAAATTGAATTTCTAGTTTTCTACTTTAAATTAAAAACTTACTTCTAATATATTATTAATTTACTATCAAATATTATTAATTTTTTATATTAAGTAGCATATGTTTTGTATATTTGTGCATATATCTTCTATAGAAGTGTATATTTAACGTATACATGTGTATATGTTTTATAAATTAGTATATAAGTATATCTATATATATTGTAATGTATATATAATGTAGTATATTTTATAAGTAGTAGTATATATACATTGAATGGTGCGTATACACGTGTATATATCTTCTATAGAAGTGTATATTTAACGTATACATGTGTATATGTTTTATAAATTAGTATATAACTATACAAATATATATTGCAATGTATATTTATTGTAGTATATCTCATTTAAAGTATTACATATACATAGAATAGAGTGTATGTATGTGAATAGATCTTCTATAGACGTGTATATTTAATGTATATATGTGTATATGTTTTATAAATTAGTATAGAACTATACAAATATATATTGTAATGTATATTTATTGTAGTATATCTCATTTAAAGTATTACATATACATAGAATAGAGTGTATATATGTGAATAGATATTCTATAGACGTGTATATTTAACGTATAAATGTGTATATGTTTTATAAATTAGTATAGAATTATACAAATATATATTGCAATGTATATATATTGTAGTATATCTCATTTAAAGTATTACATATACATAGAATAGAGTGTATGTATGTGAATAGATCTTCTATAGACGTGTATATTTAATGTATATATGTGTATATATTTTATAAATTAGTATAGAACTATACAAATATATATTGTAATGTATATATATTGTAGTATATCTCATTTAAAGTAATACATATACATAGAATAGAGTGTATATATGTGAATAGATCTTCCATAGACGTGTATATTTAACATATACATGTGTATATGTTTTATAAATTAGTATATAACCATACAAATATATATTGTAATGTTTATATATTATAGTATATTTCATTTAAAGTATTACATATACATAGATTAGAGTGTATATATGTGAATAGATCTTCTATAGACGTATATATTTAATGTATAAATGTGTGTGTGTATATATATATATATATATATATATATATATATATATTGTAGTATATTTTATTTAAACTTTAAAGTTTAAAGTAGTACATATATATTTGGATGGTGTGTATATATGTGTATATATTTTTTAAATTCTAATATAGTATATACTATATATATAGTGTATATATATTGTTTAACGCATTTATAATGTATATAGGTGGATATATATAATGTATATTGAAAAAAAGTTTTTTTTTTTTCTATTTTTGACCGGATTTGACCGGTTTTTTAAACGGGTTTAACCGGGTTTAGGTGGGTTTGACCGGGTTGGGTTAAGTGGGCCGGGTTAGGGTGATTTTTGATTTTTTTACTGTTGGGCCCGGACCGTCCCGGCCCACTTAGACCCCAACCCGGCCCGGCCCTCAACCCGGTTAAATAACACGGGCCGATTCTGGATTGGCCCGGCCCGGCCCACTTGACAGCCATAATTTTAAATCACCCCACCTTGAGATTTTGTTAACTTAACTCATTACGGGGGCTCCAACAGAGTACTTAGGCCCTAATTATACTATAAAAACTAGAAGATCATTACATCATTTAAACAACCACTCATCCCAGAACGAACAATGAAGGAAACAAGGAAAGATTTACCTAACTCGGCAAAAATATAAGGAAATTTGTTATGCATGTCTTGTTTGGTCTCCCAAATGGCTTCCAACACAGGATGATTCTTCCACTAGATCTTTACAGATGCAATCTCTCTTAACCTCAATTCGTAGACCTCCCTATCTAAGATAGCCACATGGTCCTCTTCATATGACAGATTCTCATCAAACAGGACCGAATCCCAATGAATAATAGTTTCCATCACCATAAAATTTCTTTAACATAGACACATGAAATACCAAGTGAGCTCCCCACAAATCTGGAGGCAAAGCTATTCAATCTATTTATATGTTATAATGTGACTCCACTATATTCCAATCCCGATGCAATTAGGGAAAAACGCATGTAAAATTTTCATTATATATCCCACTTTAGTGTGTTGTTCTACAAAAATAATATTGTTAGAACCAAATTACATAAAAGAGTATTTCTTTTAAAATAGTCAATAAAAGACGCAATATATGTGAGATCTCACTTTCTATCTTACATCTAAATATCTAAATAACTTAGTGATTGTGTTTATTCTTTTAAATTCAATATTAATATCGTTAATAGACTATCTATCACTTCACCATTAGTAAAGTCAAAAGGTGAAATGATTTTTCAATATACTTGTATGTAGATCGAACGCATGCATCTTAATGCACGTCATACAATAATTATTATAGTTCTAAAATGAAAATTGGACTAAATTAATCATAAATATTAATAGTAATGATATTATTCTCCATTAGTATGTTAAGTAAGTTATAGTTTAGATTCTCTCAAATGAGTTTCCATAATTTTATTAGTGCAAGAATTTCTTAT
>NC_061119.1:5200932-5313731 GCF_002878395.1 Capsicum annuum
GCAGAACTCCAGGTAATCAGAGCGCCCCAACAATCTCGTTCTCTACTTACAGGTAATCTTATTCGCTCTCTATTTACAGGTAATCTTATTCGCTGAACCTCTATATCATTTTGTTTTGTATTAGATTTAATCTAAAAGAGTTTGTTGAACACTACTAAATTTTCCTTTATTCACGATTTAAATTTTAATTTGAGATCTCCCTCGCATGTGCATCTAAACAGTCATTTCTAACTTTGCTTTATCTTGATTTATTAAATTTGAGGTGTGTCGATATGCTTTTTACTTGCCTTTAATGAGATGTGATTTGTACTTATGACAATTTTTACTGATGTTATTATTTGAGGTCTGTATTTTTTGACTTCACGAAATTTTTTTCTAAAGAATATATATATATATATATTTTTAAAAATGATTTTGGGAGGTCAATTTTTAATCATTTCTTTGGGGAAAATGCAGATCTTACAAGGTTGATTTTCCAATTGCAAAATAGTAAAATGCACCATATGGGGTTCGATTGCCCATCTTTATTCTATAGATGATTTATTTTTACCAAAAAACTAATTATAAAATAATTAGAAATTGACCTCTTGAGGTCATGTTGTAAAAAAAGTTATTTTAAAAAAATTGATCTCTAGAGGTTAATTTTCACAACTTTTTTAAAAAAGAAATTGACCTGAGGAGGTTGAGTTGCATTTCTTTTTTGGGCAAAAAATCGATCTTAAGATATTAGTTTTGTTTTAAATTTTAAAAATACCTCATGAGGTTGAGTTTTCTCTACCTCTATTGATGTCGATTTTTTGAGATCATCTTTTAGATAATTTTTGAATCATGTGCTAAATTAGAAAGTTAGATTAGTGATATAATTTGTCAATATATTGCTATCCCTTATCATGAGCCAAAATCACTTTTCCTTGTGCTCTCATCTTGTTAATGTTTTGAACTACCTTCCTTATGCATCATGTATAGTCCCATACACCATTCAATTATTGAAGGTCAAAATTCTTTTACTCTCGAAAATTGAATATTATACTTTTTTTGTTTTGAAGCAACATGCATCAGATATTGTACATACATCTTTAAATATTTGTGAATTGAAATTATTTTAAAAGAATAATTAAAATTGAAGCAAAAAGATTCATAGTCCACTTAAGGCTTAGAAAATATTTATGCTCAACATTCGACTATTAAAGGACCTGGTTCTCTTGCATACGTATGTTATATTTTACTACTTATTTGTTAATCATCATAACTTCTTGTTAATACATACAACTTTATAGCTCAAAGAGTCATACCACTCCAAGTTACATATCTAAATATCATAATAGAAATCTATTTTATAACTTTTTATGACATTTGAAGGATGATTTAGTTAATAGATTAAAGCAAAGTTTTAAAAGATGTTTCCCTAGCACGCATAGGGCTCAAAACAATATTAGTCTCAGTCACATCCCGTCGTGGAAGGCTAATTAGAGACTATCTAACTTGTCTAGAGAAAGCAGTTCCTAGTGTGTGTGTCTCCAAAGCAGTACATAAAAACACAAGAGGAACTGTCAAGATAGTTGTGCTTCCAAAAATTTTGTTCTTCTCCCCTTCATTGCTCGCATATCCGTTAATCTATTCTGCTTTCTATACACATGCACCGACATTGTTGCTCCCAACTCCATCATTAAGGACCTGCATTCACATAAAGTATTATAATATAGGGGATGGTAAGCTATAAGCATGTCAATAAGGGCCTTGCAGTCAATTTCCAGCGGCTTAAGACCATAATTGAAGGCTAAGTGAAGTCCTTTTCTAAAGGTTAGGACTTTAGCCATAATAAAGTTTGTGTAGGGGATATGCTATTGGAACCCCAACTTCCAAGTGCCTAGGTGGTCTCTTCAGACACCTAGTCCTTCGAATCCTAACTTTGTATTAGCAGGTCTATCAATATTAGGTTTATAGATCCCTCTCAGAGGGGGTTCCTACTTAACTTGAATAGATGTTCTGGGTTGGTATCACAGTTATGTTCCACTATAAGTATGCTGTACTCCATAGCCAGTTGGATGCTAGCTTCAGGGGATGCGAGGCCTCTCTCATGGTTGAACAAGTTGTTATTTCTTGTTAGCCAGAGGTTTTGGAGGAATTGGGTGTATGAGGTCTCCTCTAGTAAGCTAGTTATTATAGGATTTTTTTTTAGGAATCTTGCAAATGTCTAAGACAGTTGGAATCATTTATAAAGTCTAGGATAGTATAGTTAGGGGAGAGACTTGAGAGGTTCATCTTATATCAGAATTGGGAAGCACTGGAACAGAGAAAAAAGATATGGGTTATGTTTCTTGGGTAACATTACAACACCAGCTTACATCAAGTATATCTAGGCCAATTTTATGCAGGTGATTATTAGTAGGTAATCCACTATGGTACATAACCTAGGGAAAGATCTTGATTTTATTGGAGCAAGTGGTTGTCCAAATATGATGATAGTTAGAGTTTTATCCATCTCTATGATAGCTGCATTTTTTTCTAAGACTATCATAAGCACTGTTAGTATTCAAAAGACCAATACTAGTTAGGAAGCATATGAGAGTATCCTTTTTATTGTTATTCAAAGTGAGGGGGTAGCTATTAAGGATGCGTATCACATTTTGGAGTAGCTCAAAAGAGATTCTTAAGATGTCCTAGATGTCATTAGTGAGGATATCTTTGATGGTGAGAGATTCATTATGTCTCTTGTAGGGACCATAAATGATACCTCTTAAAGCACTCAGGTCAGGGATCCAATTATCAACAACGAATCTTACTTTGTCCCTTTTTGGATATTCCAATCTCATCCAAAGAAGCAGTTTTTCCTACCATTCTAAATGTTAATCTAAGTTCTAAAAACAATGCCCTTTCTTTTCCTATTTTTGGTTGGTCTATGGTATTTTCTAAGGTGAATTTGGGTCCATAGTCCACTGGGTTTTATGAAAGTCTTCAGGCTAGGCTAGCATACAAAGCTCTATTTTTCAACTTAGCTTTTTGCAAACCTAGTCCATCATGCATTTTTCTTTTGGTGGTGATATCCAAACTAAGGAGGTGGATTTCCTTCTTATCAACATTACTTCTCTAGATGAAGTCTCTTTGAATTTTATTGATGCTATCAGTGATACTAGTGGGAATTTTGATATACTGCATGATATGAGTAGGAAAGCTACTGAGAATGGCTTTGTCAATCATGTTAAGGTTCTTAGTTTTCCATCAACAAAACTATTCTGCATCCTATCTAATATGAAGTGAAAGTTAGTGTTTATGGCCTTCTTTTTAAAATGGGGTATCCTAAGTATTTGCTAAAGTCAGAACTGGTACCAATGTCGAGAAGGTTAGAGAAAAGAAATGAAGTGCTATTATGTATTAATGACCCACATAATTTTGGTAAGAAATTTACCTTGTTTCCCAAATAAAGTATTAAATTATTCAATTACTTTTCCTCCAAGTTATGTATATATGGTATGTCTTTGATGGCAAGAAATAACTATGAAAGTCCCTAGGGTTAAAGTTACTTTTCTAAGAGTCCCTAACCTACCTATAAATACATCTGTGGCTCTATCAGTATTGTATAACTTTAATAGGCATAGTCTAGAAGATTTTTAGGTGTCTCTTTGCATATTTTCTTTTAAGGTTTTGACAAATATGATTCTTTACAACACTTGAACAATAGTGGTTGAAGGCACATTTTTATTTATTTTTCCGTTGCGCATTGGCTCTGTGTATGTGTTGAAATTTCAATAGTGTCTGCATTACAGTTCCCAGAAAGATGACTTTAGATTTAGAGTTATTGTTTCTTTGATGGGATTGGATATATAATATGCTTAGAGTGTTGGAATTGAGAGACAGCTGGCTTGGTCAGCTATGGAAAATAAGGTGAGATCATCTCCAATGAATATGTGGGAGATTTTTGGGCAACTAGTAATAATACTGATGGGAGTCTAAGGTTTAGATCTAATGTTAGGTCTAGTGTGGTAGAAAAAGGAAGTTTTCTTCCAAATAGAGATAGAGCTAGAAGTCATACAAGACATAATGAGCCTAGTCAGTTTGTGAGAAAGTTGAAGAATATGAGAGTACACTTAATGAACGACCACTCCAGCCCGTCAAAGGCTTTTCTAGATTAATTTTTAGAATCATATTGTTTTGCTTGCCTTTTATTTTCTTGAACTGTGAAATCTACTCTTGGAAATTGATGGCATGGTCACTTGCTTTTCTAGAAAAAAGGAAGCTACCTTGACTAAGGCCTATGATATATGATATAAAGGGATTGATTCTATTCACAATGGTTTTATAGTTTGTGTTGCACATTCCAATGAGTATAAAGTTTTCCATAGTATTACATTGCTGCACTAGGGGATAAGACAGAGGAGGGTGGCGTTGTTGTCTGCAGGCATTATGGACGTGGAAAATATGTCCTTATAGAAATCTATAGTTTTAGTCCTTACTGGTCTAGTACCTTTGATAGAACATTGGGTGGAGGCCACTAGGGATAAGGGCTTTATATGATTTGAAAGATTCCAATGCAAGAAAGATCTCATTGTCCCTCAGAAGGGCATCTAATTTGACAATATCCTCCTTGGTAAGGGCAGAATTATCCTCATTATGGTTGTAGCTGATAAGGAAGGAAGAGACATGGTCAATGGTTTAGAGACTAGTGAAGAAGTAAAGGATATGCTTAGTGGCTTCTTTTCTTGTTGGAGAGTGTTACCAGTCTCATCCATAATGGAGGCAATCTTGTTCCTCCTTCTTCTGGTAAGTGTGGAGGCATGGAAGAAGGAGGTACTGGTATCCCTATATGATAGCCAATTAATTTTAGACTTGGATTTTAAAAAGTCTTTCTCATTCTTGAGAAGACTATCATATTCACACAAGAGGCCATTCTTAAGGTTTTGAAGGAAATGATTATAATGGTAGTGGTATGGCGTATGGATGCTACCTAGTATGGCAAGGATTTTCTTTAATTTTTTGAAGATATTGCCAAAAGCAGTAGCATTTAAGATGGTGGCCTCTTTCTGAGATATATTGACAGTTTGTGTGATGTCATTGAGGGAAGTAAAACACCTGTTTACCAAATTCCTAATGAAGGGGTAACTGCACTACATGGGTTCTAGTTTGAAGGCTTTGCTAGTTGGGATAAAGGGTTAGGTAGAGATGGAGAGTAAAAGGAACAGTGGTCAAACTTGGTTCTAGGTAGGTGCATTACTATTGATTCTGGGTATTGTTTTATTTATGAGTCATTTTAAACACACCTATAAAGTCTTTTCAGGATAAGGCATTGTCTATTACGATGACTCTTATTGGTTCACGCGTATTTACAACCTTTAAAGGCTAAGTCTAATATGCTGCAAGTGTTGAGGCATTGTCTAAAAGAGTGCATTTTATTGGGTTAGGGGCAATTACCTCTAATTTTTTCACTGGTTCCTAGTACTTTGTTGAGATCTCCACCAATAAGCTAATTCTCTTTATGAGATTGGGCTTGTTTGGCAAAGTTCATTCCTAAGACTAATCCTAGTGTTAAATTTAAGGCTAGCATAAATAGATGAAAAAAGCCAAGGCTTGGGGTTGAGAATTACCTTGACCATGACATGGATGCCCTGAGCAGAATTGGAGATGCTGTCTAGCTTGAGGATGTCTTGTTTCCATATGAAAACAATTTCTCCCTTATGGCCCATAGCATTAGAATGAACTTGAGCTTCAAACTTGAGGGTTTCAGTGAGGGATTTATGCTCAACCATCTTAGTCTATAGAAGCACCAGTATAGTAATCTTGTGAGTTTTCACCATGGCCTCATATTGCCTGTGAAAGTTGGCGCTATTGGCTCCCCTTATGTTCCATATGCTAAGCTTCATTAGTTCCAGATCTTGAGATAGTTGGTTTACCAGACCTTTCCCCTTTTTCAAACTGGGGGATCTATGGTTGTCTTCTGTAGGGGTTGACTATTCTGAACGTAGTATATGGATGCCTATGTTCCTTATAATTAGAGAATAATAGATTGTCATTTTCTTTAGACAATGCGCAATAATAGTTGTGTTGAGTGGCTTGCTAAATTATTTGTGGAGGGGTCTCTCTAGTAGAAAGTGATCTATGCTTGGATCCCCAAAAGTTGGTAAGACCTGTTACAGATTGTGGTTGCTCTCTTTTTTGACCTTTAGCAGAGATGGGTCTTTGTTTCTTTGTCTTTTTTCCTCTGGGGTTGGGGGGGCTCCATGGAACAAAGTTCAGAGTTTGGGAGCTTGGCAGGTGTTAGAGTTGTGACCAAAATTCTGTTGATTGGGCCCTGAAAGTTTCGCGGTGCAACCCATTATATTTTTGGGCCTAGGACTTATTTGTGTGCATATATTATATAAGTGCATTTAGAGGATTGGTTTTGGACATTCAAAAATTTTGTCATTCTCCACATGATATTCTTTCTCCATTATAGTGAAACCTCCTTTGCCTTTGCCCGTGGTTTTTCTCGTAAGGGTTTTTACGTAAATCTATGTGTTGTGCTTGTTTTCGTTTACTTGTGGTTTGCTTTATTTATACCTGATTCCTAACAAACTGGTGTCATAGCTAGGTTCGATTGTGTTCTCAAGGATGGAAACCATTAAGTACGATATTCCATTATTGGATCGCAACACCAGATTTTTGTTATGACAGGTTAAGATGCGAGTTGTGCTCGTATAGATAGATTTGGATGATGCTTTATTAAGGTTTCATAAGATGCCCTCATCATGGATGAACGAGGATAAATGACGTAAGGATCAGAAGGCTTTATCTCAGATCCACCTTCATTTGCCTAATCAGATTCTAAAGGATGTTTTGAAGGAGACCACTGCCGCTGCGTTGTGGTTGTAATTGGAATCATTGTGTATGACGAAGATCCTAACAAGTAAGTTGCATCTCAAACGATGACTTTATTCCCATCGCATGTCTGAGGGTGCATCCTTGGAGGATCACCTATCTGTATTTAAGAAAATCGTCTTTGATTTAGAGACTCTTGAGGTTAAGTATGATGAGGAAGATCTTGGGTTGATTTTGTTGTGTTTGCTGCTTGTATCATACACGACCTTTAGGGATATGATTTTATATAGTCATGATACCCTGACCATAGATGAAGTCTATGATGCATTGTTCTCTAAGGAGAAGATAAAGCATTTTGTGAATGGGTTGAAGACTCAAGGAGATGTTTTCTTTGTTCGAAGAAGAAATCGTGAGAGGAATTCTGGGGTGACGATAGAAATAGATCGAAATCCAAAAAAAAATCAAAACCTGTAATTACTGCAAGAAGAAGGGTCACATCAAATTCGAGTGTTAGAAGTTATAGAATAGAGAGAAAAGTGAAGCTCCAAAACCGAAGGTAAACTAACCAGAGAAGTCTGGTGAAGCTAGTTTTGTTGAAGATAACGGTAGTGATGGAGAACTCTTGGTTGTTTCTGATAGTAATTCCAAACCCTATGAGGAATGGATTCTTGATTCAGAATACACGTTTCATATGTGTCACAATCGGGATTGGTTTACAACATATGAAGCAGTCTCTAAAGGTGCTGTTTTGATGGAAAATAACACACCTTTCAAGATAGCTGGTATTGGAGAAATCAGAATTAAGATGTTTGATGGGGTTGTGAGGACACTTGGTGATGTGCGGTATGTCCTAGACCTGAAGAGAAATCTTATTTCCTTGAGTACCCTTGATTCAAAGGGATATAGGTACACTGGTGAATTGGAGTCTTGATGGTTACTAAAGGTGATATTGTTGTGATAAAGGGACAGAGAAAGTCTGCAAATTTGTATGTCTTACAGGGCTCTACGGTTATAGGTGATGCAACAGTTTCTACCTCCTATCTATCAAAAAGTAACAATGCTAAACTTTGGCATATGCCAAAGAATCAGTTTTGAATAATGACCCTTGCTATGTTTTCAAGTTATTTCACATGGAATGCATTAAAGTATGTTTTAAATACTGTGACGTCCATATCATGTCTATATTAATTCAGAATAAAACCCTCAACCTATGATTTGGGCATGTGATTGTGCAATCTTTTCATGTTTATAAAGCATTCTCATGTTAAAGTCTTAGTCCCTTTGTGTTTAATGAAATGCTTGTGTGAATAATTATGAACAATGATTTCCTTCCATGGTTTCAAAGCATTCCAGTGGCCCTATTGTTATTGCTATAGAGTCATGAAGATTATAAATACCTGAAACTTAGTTGTTTACTTAGTGTCAGTAATTTCAGAACGGTTTCAGACACGTATAAGCATTATCAGTTTAGTCAGTTAACATGTCAGTCAAACTTAGACTAGTTCAGTAATCCGAGTCAGTTCCTTCTTTAGTTAAATTTAGTTCAGTCTAATAATCCGTGTTGTTAAGTTGTGAATGGGATTCTGCATCTAGCCAACCCAGGTATGGGGGCATTCCTATTAGGATAGGGTTTCACCCTTAGTAGTTATCCCTGAATTACAGAACTACGTAGCAAGGGTAGGTTTGAGATGTTTTCTATTAGTTTATGGTTGACACATATCTCATGATGTGTTCTTATTAGTTTAGGGTTGACAAGGTGTCTTCATATTAGCTTAGGGTTGAAACAATTATTGTTAGTAGTCGTGGAATAGTACTAGCACCCTTCTAACTAGGGTCACAGGTTGGACACCTATCAGCTCAAACTGGAGCATGTCGTTTAGATGATACTACCCAGAGTTTTAGTTTTAGTACATAGTTCAATCTTGCTTGACCATAGCACATAGTTTATCAGTTATTCAATTATCTGATTTTAGTACTTTAATTTACAGATCATATTTAGAGCATATTTTATGCTTGGTCATGCATTCTCAATATTTATAGTTTTTATGAATTCTATTCGGTATTTAATGCTATTTATTTAGTTAGTTATTATTCTTGTACATGAAACCATGCATATCAACCTACCTCATTCAACATACTAGTTCATTCAAAGTATTGATCACATACTCATTTCTTGCTCTATGATGTATCATTTCATAGGTTCGGATGGTCAGTTCCCAAATCTAGCATAAACCTTCCAGATTATCAGACATAGTAGTGGTGAGTCCTTACATTTTAAGGATAGGATATATTTATTTTAATGCTTTTAGTTCAGTGGTTAGTCGGAGTTAGTTAGGGGTTTGTCCTACTAGTTCCATAGTCATTCAGTAGAGGGTTTTCATACTAGTACAGACAGTCAGTCAGTCTTCAGTTTTCATTTGTCATTGTCAAGCGTTTTATCAGGGTTATGAGTGTTGTTTTATAGACTTTATCAAAACTATTATTTAAAACCTTATGCCATGTTTAATTCCGCATTTGATCTATTGTTATTAGTTTTAATCAGTGCTCACAGTAGGTACCAGCTCATGCATTAGCTTGTGGTCCCTCAGGACTTTAAGCACTGTGTGACGCCCAGGGTGTACTCTCGGGACGTTAGAGGAGATATGGGAGTTACAAAATTTAAAAGAGGAATTACACGAAGAAGTAATAGAGGAATTACACCAAAGAGTTATGGAGGAATTACACCAAGAAGTTATGGACATCCACATTATTACAATCATTTACAATACACCCCCTTTGATGTCCATTCTTACTATGTTCCTCGTTAAAACCTTACTAAGAAAAACCCTGTGGAAAGAAAAATCCTAGTGAAGGAAAAAGAGTACATATATATTCTTATACGCTTTGTTTGTTGCCTCATTAAAAACTTTTCCAGGAAAACTCATTCGAGACAAAACCTAGGCCAAGGAAAAAAGAGTGAGCACGTACTTTACCCCCTGATGCAAACATTATTTCATTTCTTTGAAACAGCGCATCCCAATCTTGAATATCATCTTATCAAATGTTGAGGTTTGTAATGCTTTAATGAAAAAGTTTGCCAAATTATCGGCTAAACAAATTTGTTGAACATTTATTTCACCTTTATTCTCAAGATCACGAGTGAAAAAGAATTTTGGTGAAAAGTATTTTGTTCTGTCTCCTTTAACGTAACCTCCCTTCAACTAAGCTATACATGTAGAATTATCTTCATACAATGTAGTTGGAATATACTTATTCCAATAAAATCCACACATTTCCTGAATATGTTGAGTCATTAATCTAAACCAAACACACTCTTGGCTCAGTTTATGAATGGAAATAATTTCTGGATGATTTGAAGAAGTTGCAGTTATTATTTTCTTCATTGAACGCCATGATACAGTTGTGCTACCATATGTAAATAAATAACTCATCTGAAACCGAGCCTTATATGGATCATACAAGTATCCTGCATCTGCATAACCGATCATTTTTTACTTGGATTCATTAGAATAAAATAATCCCAAGTCAAGGGTTCCCAAAAGATATCTGAATGTATGCTTGACACCATTCCAATGTCTTTTAGTTGGGGAAGAGCTGAATCTTGTCGATAAACTTATCAAAAAATAAATATCTAGTTGAGTATTATTGGCAAGATACATTAGTGCCCCGATTTCACTAAGATATGAAGTTTCATCACTAAGAAGCTTTTCATCATTTTCTTGAGGTCGAAATGGATCTTTGTTTACGTCAAGTTAACTCACAACCATTGAGGTACTCAATGCATGTGATATATCTATGTAAAATTTCTTTAAAATCTCTTCAATGTATCTTGGTTGATGGACAAAAACTTTATTTGTCAAATGCTCAATCTGTAGGTCGAGATAAAATTTAGTCTTTCGCAAATCTTTCATTTCAAATTCATTCTTCAAACACTCAACAGTTTTTGAAAGATCTTTAGGAGTGCCAATGATATTTAAATCATCAAAATAAACAACTATTATAGGAAATTCAAATCCAGCCTTCTTTTAAAAACACAAGGGAAAATAAGATCATTTTTGTACCCTTTTTTTAACTAATATTTGCTAAGACGATTGTACCACATCTGCGCTGATTGTTTCTATCCATATAAGGATTTTTGATGCTTTGTTAAGATAGCTTCTTGTGATATTTTGTATGCTTCCGGTACTTTGAAGGCTTCTGAAATTTTCATAAAAATATCGATGTCTAATGAGCCATACAAATAGGTCATGACAACATCCATTTGGCGCATTTCAAAATTTTCATGAACTTCTAGATTTAATATATATCTGAAGGTAATTCCATCCACCATAGGAGAATATGTTTCCGCATTGTCAATGCCAGGCCTTTGTGGAAAACCTTGTGCCACATGCCATGGTTTGTATCTTACAACTTCATATTTTTCATTTTTTTCGCACAAAAATCCATTTGTACCACACTGGCTTGACACCTTCATGTGTTTATACTATTGGTATGAAAACTTTATGTTTTTCAAGTAAAGAAAATTCTGCTTAAATTGCATCCTTCTATTTTTGCCAATCATTTCTCTCTCAACATTCATTAACAGATTTTGTATGACATCCCATGCCTTAACACTCAAATAATGCTCTCTAAAATGACCTTTAGGACCGTCGTATAGATGGTAGACCAATTTTGGACATTGTGGGTTGCATTGGGGGTGTTTCATGACCTTAAAACAAGTAGGTGTCGTACAATAGACCCTTTTGCAAAATCCATATGTCGCATGACAAATGCACAAGACCATTGGAAAAGGTGTGCGATGGCTATGCATCTCCCACTTGGGTTTATGCAATGGACATAAGTCGCACACCTTGGCCTGTGCAATTGTTGTATGTCGCATGGAAATAGTATAGAAATGTAAGTTCTCAGTTCTATATTATTTTATAGGCGTTAAGGTCTTTCACACCCCCTTAATTATCCCTAATCACTTATAGATGAAATTAACGTCCTTATATGTGTATTAACACTCTGAAAATCCATAATTCATCTTCCTTAAGTCGAAGAGGAAAAACCTAACTAGCATATTAGAGAGTAAGTCTCAAAGGTCAAAGTTTCTCAACATTTTCTGAATTCAAGGTACGTGGGACTATCCTAACTCTCATGGGCATATGTTTTACTATTTTAACAAGCTTTAAAGTTATATATGTATATATATATAATAAGTTTTGGGAAATTGTTTTAAGAACATGTATTATGAACCCAATTCAATGAAAGTACATATTTGTCTTGGGGGTTATCCATAAGCTTGATTTATAATCTCGTGCATATGTGATTTGAGTTCAAAAAGTGATTTATGAATGTGACTTGTGAAATTCCATTCCCCAATATGAAATCTATAATTTTTGCATGGCATGAATTGTGAATTGTTTTGCGAGAATAATTAAAATCTCTTTTTTTATCACGAGATTTATGTACAACCAATATTGGGGAAGGTTTAAGAATAATTACAATTCTTAAGTTTTAAATGGCTCTTAAACCAGTATGCATTGTTGTTTGTACACTTTTTAAAGGGGCATTTCTTATGCTAAAGGCTCTTGTGTCTTAACCGAATGAAATGCATGCATTGAATCAATCAATTTGCCACCATGTGTTAAAGATTTGTGAAAAGAGTATGTGCATGAGTTTACATATGCTTTTGAAAATAAGAACTCTCGTGTGATTTAATAAAAATCTTTTGGTGGTCAAATGGATGATTTTTAATGAGAAAGGCATATACGATTTGGTATGATATGAATGACTTTTAAATTTTGGTTTGATGATACCCAGTGATGATATGCCCTTAACAGAATAAGCATTGAATGCTTTATAAACATAAAGCATGGTTTTAAAGAACTAAAAATAGGCTTTAAAAGAGTTAGATTGTTACCCGAAGAAAGCACAAGTTGAAAGACTCATCACTGGAAACTGTGATTTGCTTACACAGGATATGGTACCCTGCTTTGTTATCTTGTGTAACTAGATTCATGTCATCCTCATTTGGGGACTATGGTTAGGATCCTTACTTTGTAATCTTGTGCACTACCATGACATGTTAATTTGATTTAGGATTATGACGCCTTGCTTTGTGATCTTGTGTGTCCCCTTTAGGGCTTATTTTCTTAGCCAAGGGAGGAATTCTATAGCCTGTAGGATAGTAGAAATGAAGGATGTACATCTAGCTCATAAGTAAAATAAAGAATTGAGCATGATTACAAGGAAATGTTTTGAAGCTCATCAAATTATGCCCATGTATTTTAAATTACCTTATGCTAAATTAATTTATGAAATTCTCTTACTTATGCTGTATAAAATATATGTTATTTTTGGATTGTTCAACGTACTAGGACTTTTAGGTATTGACCCCCTATATTTTAGGTTTTGAGGCCAAGTCCTGTGGTCTTGTAAACCAGTAGATTGTTCCAAGAGTTCAGAGTTGGTGAGCCTCCCTTACTTCAAAAGGAATCCTACGCACGTTTTAGTTTTCTGTTATTTTATGGTCCGGCCGGGGGCCTTGTCCTAATTTTTTGACAAACTAGAATATTCAGGTTAGTAGAGGCTTCGTAGATGGTTTTAGATTGGATTTGGGTTTTCCTTTTAATATGATGTTATGAAGCTTTCAGTTTGATTTTTGGACTACCATGTTTTAAGTTAATCTTCCGCACATTTATATCATATGTGTTATGCTTATGATTACATGCTAAGGGGTCTCTCGATCCTTCCTGGTTTGGGATGCACGGCGGGGCTAGGGCCTCAGCTCGGGTCATGAAATTTTTCTTCCAAATCCTTATCTTTTTGCATTATTTCAGTAGCAACATTGTAAGAAAAATTATTGTCAACCACAATATTATTTCGATTCCACCTATTTTTCATCGTGATATAACTTATTGAGATTTCTTTATTCTCATATGTTTCAGGTATTTTAACCCCTTCAGTGTTCTTATCATTTGTTAGATCTCAAGTCTCCTTTTGAGCAATTTCCATCATATCATGATCATTTACTTTTTTTCTATTTAGAGGATTTTTATCCTTGGAACCAATCGGTCTACCATGTCTCAAATGTGGCATAGACTCATTTGCATTGACCACTTGTTCTATCGGCACACCAAATCAAACTGGTGCATTTGCAGTTGGAAAATAAGATTTATTAACCCTTGGAAGGTTAGTAAATGCATCTGGCAGCTGATCTAAAATATTTTGCAAGTAAATCATCTTTTGAACCTATTTCTCACATTGATTTGTTTGAGGATCTAAATGAGATAGTGATAATGCATTCCAATCTATCTGATGTTTCAGCTTCTTATGTTCTCCCCCTAATGTTGGGTATACTGATTTATCAAAATGATAATCAACAAAATCTTTATAGTAAACAAATGTCCTATCATAGGTTCCAAGTATTTTATAATGGAAGGAGATTCATAACAAACAAATACTCCCAACCTTCTTTGGGGTCCCATCTTTGTGTGTTGTGGTGGAGCAATTGCAACATATACCGCATATCCAAAAATTCTAAGATGCAAAATGTATGGTTCTTGACCAAAAACCAACTGTAACGGGGAAATTTATTATAACTGGTTGGCCTTATGCGCAAAAATGAAGTTGCATGCAAAATATCTTGCCCTATGATAAAACCGGAAGTTTTGTCCTCATTAACATCGGTCTAGCTATCAACTGAAGATGTTGGATCAATGATTCTTCTAGACCATTTTAAGTTTGAACATAAGCAACAGGATGTTCAACTTTTATTCCAGTTGATATACAATAATCATTAAAGGACTGAAATGTAAACAAACCAGTATTATCAAGACAAATAGTCTTTATTGATTAATCTGAAAATTATGCACTTAAGCTTATTATTTGAGCCAACAGTCTCGCAGCGAGTTGTTAATAAGCACATATGTGACCATTATTTAGATGCATCTATAAGGACCATATAACATTTGGAAGGTCCTCATAGAGGTTGAACTGGTCCACATATATCACCCTGTATACGTTCCAGAAATGCTGGGAATTAAATCCTAACCTTAGCTACTGATGGTTTAATAATTAAATTTCCTTGAGAACAAGCAGCACAAGAGAATTTCTTCAATTAGAGAATATTTTGATTCTTCAAAGTATGCCCATGTGAATTCTTAATAAATTTGTGCATCATATTAAAACCAGGATTACCCAAACAGTCATGCCAAATGATAAAATCATTAGTACCTATAAACCTTTTGTTTACTATGGTATGTGATTTAACTATACAATTGCTTCAATGGTATAATTCAGAAGAAAGTGCAGGTAGTTTTTCATTACAAACTTCTTTCCTGCCTTTATTATAGTAATGTAAAGGTATTCAACCTTTCCTTCATTTGTAGTCTTAATATGATAGCCATTTTGGTGAATAACCTTGAAACTTAACAAGTTTCTTTGATACTTACTATAATATAATGCATTATCAATGGCTAATATTGTTCCCCCAAGTAGTAAATAGATAGCTCTTTCATAGTCGTCAATTAACTTTGTACTACCTGATATTGTATTAATATAAGTCATTTTTATAATTAAATTACGTAAATATTTCTTTTCTCTAAATATAGTGCGAGTTGTAGCACAATCAAGAAGTCTCAGATCTCCCTTAATCATCTTGGATCCATTTGAAGATTGGAAAAAATTTATTAT
Source organism: Capsicum annuum (assembly GCF_002878395.1). NCBI lineage: Eukaryota > Viridiplantae > Streptophyta > Magnoliopsida > Solanales > Solanaceae > Capsicum > Capsicum annuum. The sequence continues at coordinate 5,216,401 of NC_061119.1, forward strand.
CTTCAAAATAAAATATATATGATAAGAAATGTGAAATCTCATAATCTTACAAAACTTAAATACATTCTTTTCTTTAAAAGTAATGCAAGATAATTGAAAAAAAAAATGATAACTAAAGAAACAACTTAATAAAAAAAACATTATTTATTTCCTCAATTAATTGATCAAGATTTAGTTTTTATCTCCAAAGAAGTGTTCAACTACCAAATGAGTAATACATCAAGACCATCAAAATTATCATCTTCCAGAAACAAACTTGCCTCAACAGTATCATCATAGTTTTGTTAAGGTCCTGCCTCATCATCATTTTTAAAAGTCAAGTGTGACCTCATTCAGGAATTTGAAAAGGTCCCACCTTCATTTCTCTTTATTTTGAAATATTCTTGATAAAGCTTAGCAAAATGTATAGACGACCGAAATTCATTCTTCCAGTAGCCTTTCATGCCACAATGATGAAAATTTAGTCTTGAAAAATTATTTGAAGGACCCATTTGGTTTTCCATTTTTTGGTTACCACCACCATTATGAATATTATAGTATCTCTTGTTATTTCCACGTCCATGCTAATTATTACGACCCCAATCTTCCCGTCTTGCAGGTTGTCCATGTGCTTATGCCCTATTTGCTTTCGATAAAGGAGTAGATCCAGTGGAATGAGCTTCATGATTTTTCATCCAAAGGAATTATGTTGCTCAGCCTCCAAAAGGTATTATATCAATTCAGAATATTTCTAAAAGTCCTTTACACGGTATTGCTGCTGCAATATCACGTTTGAGGGATGAAAAGTAGTAAGTGTTTTTTCCATCATGTCCTCATCATTTATAGTTTCCCCACATAATTTCAATTTGAAAACAATCCTAAATACAGTTGAATTATATTCAGCAATGGTTTTAAAATCTTGAAACCATAAGTGCATCCTCTTGTTAGTACCGTGGCATTTAGGTGGTCATACCTTCTCTTCTAATCAATCCACTATTCAAGTGGATTTTTCACTGTCGGGTATTCAACCTCCAGTCCTTCATCCAGATGATGACAAAGGAAAATATAGTCTTGCCCTTGTTCCGACTCAACGTTGCATTATCTGGGGTAATAGTAGCACTATGACCCTTAGCAGCTACGTGAATTTCCTCATCAAGTACCCATGACAAGTAATTTCTCAGGAGATGTCAAGTGCCACACACTCATGTGTTGATAAATTTTACATGATGAAAACTTACAATCTTTAGAGTTTGTGTTAATAATGTATTTCAATATTAAGAACAAGACTAGTAATGTAAAGAACAAAATAAGAGGAACAATAGAGAATAAAATAAGTAAAGAGCAATGTAAGACAAATTTCTTCTTTCTTTCAAGTGTACAAAAAATCTTCCTCCAGACCTCCATATATAGTGTTACATAGGGGGTTTTGAACTGGTGTAATAAACATGATGATCAATGACGAGGTAGTGGAGGTATCAAGTTACTACATTTAAAGAAGGAATTACACCAATAAGTAATGGAAGAATCACACCAAGAAGTAATGGAGGAATTATACCAAAGATTTATGGAGGAATTACGCCCAGAAGTTATGAACATCCACTTTGTTACAGTCATTAACAATAGCATTTACTTATTTGTTTTAAATATTCTGAAAATTATCTATTACTTTCACAAATTAAAGTAGCAGAAGTAAAACTAATGACCATTAATGCTGAGTCAATTTTTTTTTAAAAAAATGGCTAGTTGCCATTAAACTAGATCCAAATCTTTTTCCTTTTAAAATGAAGGAAAAAATTAATAAAACCAAAATATTTTTTGAAATTTAGGACATTTTCTAAATGACCAAACAAAAAGGCAGGAAAATATTTTTATTCTATGAAAGTCATATCCGCTCACTTTTTTGTCTACATCCAATAAAACTTTAAAAAATATGATCTCAAGGTCGATAATAATAATTGTTAGATTAGTTCTTATCTTGTCCTTCTGTTGCCTTTTCTCTTCCCTCTCATTGCCTATTCTTGTGCCTTCATCCCATCCCCATCCAAACAAAATTATTTTTTAAATGATAGATAGATTAGTAAAAATCAAATATTTACATCATCAAAAATTATTTTTTTGGTGTTTAATTGATTTTCTCTTCTATATCAATTACAGTCACAAGAACAACAACATATCCAGTGTATTCCAACATAGTGGGGTCTAGGGAGGGTAGAGTGTATGCAGTCCAAACCACTACCTCAAGTGAAGTACAGAGGCTGTTTCCAATAGACCCCCTACTTAGAATCAATAACAATATAACAAACACAACACATAAATGCATATAAACTTGTACAGTACATAAATTAAACTAACAACGCTAGCCACTGGATAATACTAAAACTATAAATCTGAAACCATAGACAACACGCAACACCTACAAACAAGAAACTTCAGACACAAATAAAGAACACTCCCCTATGATTATCGACACCCTCCCACCCCTAACCCTCTACCCTAATCCACATTCTCCACAACTTCCTATAAAGGGTCATGTCCTCCATAAGTTGTAACTGCTCGATATCATGCCTAATGACCTCCGTCCAATATTTCTTCGGCCTACCGCTCCCCTGCCTAAAATCATCCATAGCTAGTTTCTAATGCCTCCGCACTGGCACATCAACACCCCTCCTCATCACGTGCCCGAACCAACGTAACCTCACTTCTCGTATCTTGGCTTCCATCAAAGCCACTCTCTTCTTTTCTTGAATAATCTCATTCCTCACCCTATCTTTCCTGGTCTGACCATACATACACCCCAACATCCTCATTTCCTCTACTTTTAATTTTTGGATGTGGGATTTCTTAACTGAACAACACTCCACTCCATAAAACATAGTCGGTCGTACTGCCACTCTGTTGAAATTACCATAAATCTTTGGGTGTACCTTCTTATCACACAAAACTCCCAAAGCAAGCCTCTATTTTAACAATCGTACCCCAATACGATGCATGACATCCTCATCAAACTCACTATCGCCCTGAAACATAGACCCTAGATACTTAAAAATCTCCATCTTCTAAATGGCCTGAGAATTCAGCTTCACAACCATGTCAGTCTCCTATAAAACATCACTTAAATTATACTCCAAGTACTCCATCTTGCTCCTGCTCAATCAAAATCCTTTAGACTTAAGGGTCTGTCTCCAAATCTCAAACTAATCATTAAATCCTTTCGGAGTCTCATCAATCAATACCACATCATCTGCAATAACAAACATCAAGGTAACATCAATAAATCTACCACCGAGGCAAATAAAAAAGGGCTAAGAGTCGATCCTTGGTGCAACCCTATCAAAATAGGAAAGTGCTTCAAATCTTCAGCTACCATCCTCATACGAGTCTTCTTGCCATTATACATGTCTTGAATCAACCTAATTTATGCCACTGGCACCCTTATAGCCTCCAAGCACCTCCATAAAATCTCTCTGGGAACTCTGTCATATTTCTTCTCAAGATCAATAAACACCATATGCAAGTCTTTCTTCTCTCAAAATTGCTCCACTAAATGGCCTCAGAAGTCGATAAACCTAGCATGAAACCGAACTAATTTTTAGAGATAGTCACAACCTTTCTCAGTCTCAACTCTACCACCCATTTCAAAACTTTCATAGTATGACTCAAGAACTCATACCTCTATAGTTGTTGCAACTCTGGATGTCTCCCTTGTTCTTATATAAAGGAATTATCATACTATACCTCCACGCTTCAAGCATCTTTGCCACCCTAAAAATGATATTAAACAATCTTGTCAACAACTCCAAACCTGCCCCACCAGTGCTCCTTCAAAAATCCACTGGAATGTCATCTGGCCACGCTACCCTACCCCGACAAATCCTGCGAATAGCACCCTTGACCTCCTCAACCTCAATATGCCTAAAATAACCATAATCCCAAACTCGTCCATATCAGCTGATAAAGAAAATTCCCCCCGTATTCCTACAAGAAGATCAATTATAAAATTAAAGTGTAAGTTGATTAAATATTTAAAATTAACATAAAATAGTGTCCCTTCATGGACATTTGATAACTTCAATGATACAAATATTAATATAAAACTAGTATATTTACCCGAATGATGCACAGATCATGTATGTATTAAATTAATAGTATAATTCTATGAATTAAATAAATAAAGTTTTTATTTTAAATTTTTAAATGAATAGAATTATAATACCATAAATAACATAAATTCTTTTATAAAGGTGTATGTAGGAGAGTGCAAAAAATGAAACTATCAAGAAATTGTATATCATAAAAATATGAATGTTTATTTTATTATAATGCATATACATATTCATATATTTATTAATATATATTTATCTTAATGTTTATATAAGTTTTACCAAACAACTCAAATTATTATCAATCTTTTCATATTTTAGATATCTGAAATTAAAATTCATTATCTATGATTTTTAGTTAAACTATGATTTGAAATTTTAGATAAATTAATATTATATTATTTATGAATATTATATTATTAATTAAATGTCATACAAATTGTTAATTATTAATAAATAGATAAATTAATTTATTAATTTGATTATTGATTTAACATATTATAAAATTTTAAAAATTAAACTAACAAAAATTCATAATATCAAAATAAATTGACTGATTCAAATGTATTGGACATGTAGTTTCAAGCAATATACTACCATTAATATTAAGTAATAAATTAAATACAAATTTATTTTATGTTTTCTTATTTAATAGAATTTATTAAATTAGTTTCCCTAAATAAAATTATGGTCCAAACTAATAAAAAACATCCAACCCATAAATATCAGGCCTAGTTAATTCATAATAATGATCCAGCCCATTAAATATTAGCCCAAGTTAATTCATAATAATGATCAAGTCCATTAAATAATATTCCCTTTTTCTAAAAAATAAAATAAATACCTGGATGTATCTAGAATAGGAAACATTTGGTATTAATTTTTTGGTCTGAAAAGTCACTATCCTATTACCTCCATCTTTATTTTCTTGATGTCGATAAAAAAAAAAAGGCAGATGCTTGTTCATATTAATTTCTATACCATTATTAAGATAAAATTTTCTTCTTCTGTAAATATAGAGAGGCATGCATCTTCTTTCAATTATCTCATTTGGTTCTTTAACTTCATTATATGGATTGTATATGTAACATCCTTAATCAGATCTATTGATTGTATTCAAATACCATTTTCGTCTGCTACTAACTTGGTAATATTTCAAATTTGAAGGTAAAAAACTAAACTTAAATATGTTTTTTCATTATTAAATCGCAATGGGTCTATACTGGGTATGTTGTTGTTGTAAATGGGTCTGTGTATTTTGTTGTTTTTGCTATATTTAAATTAACATTTTCAATAAAAGTTGTTATTCACTAACCCCAGATTTTGTGTGAGTAATTATTAGTTTACGTTAGCTAAGTTTTTATTATTTGTATCTTGGTTGACTAATTTGAAATAGTTTATTGTTAGATATGGGGCAAATGATAGATAGATTTTTTATCTATGTATTATGTCCCAGTTATTGTGGTATTAGCACTATCGAATAAGCCCCTTTTCTTCCTTATTATTTGTTTTCATTTTTCGATTTGAACATGCAAATGAAATCTGAGCTTGATGCAGCTGAAAATGATTATTATAAGCTGAAATGGCATGATTAACTTACTAAAATTTGGTGTGTATACTTATTCTTTAGGCATGTATTATACTTTTCTATTGATGTATTGATGAATCTATGGTTGACATTATGTAATTTATGTCAAAAATTGTCTAATGTGTTGTTAATTGGGGGTTGCTTTGTTGGTATTGTTGTTTCTTTCTGTGCTTTTAATAGACTGGTTAGCATCCATGTTGATTTGTTTTTGCATCTGGTTTTGTATGTACTAAAATAGTGGAATTGATCTGCAAAACTTTCTAGTATTGTATTGTTAATCTCGAACAAAACCGTATTAATTATATACTGATTTTGTACATGGTTTTGAAAAACAATTCATAGTGTCTTTTATTGTGCTGTTATGCTTGAGTTTTGTAGTAAATGTCAAGATTTATTCGAGATTTTTTAATGTAACATTTTTGTTTCTTGTCCTTCCGATTATTTTACTATCTCTTCTTTCTTTTACCTAAATTTTGAACTATATTGTTGTAGTTTCTTTTCCCTTAATATCTGGTGCTTTGCGTAATTTTCTGATGTTTTTTTTGTACTCCCTATTATTTTATCTAAACTGCTTAGGACTGTTTTCCTTGAGCTTAGGTTCCGGAATAAAGCTTACAACCTCTGAGATAGAGCTAAAGATTGCGTACACTTTACCTAAGATTGTGTACACTCTTCCTTTTTGAGACTCCATTTTGTGGGACTATTCTATGTATGATGTTGTTGTCGTAGATGTTTATTGCCACCGTATTCCCATTTCTAACGATTGTGCTATGTGATTCGAATCAAAGTGATTATGCGTTCTTATTTTGTGACAACACAAATTAATATTTGGGTTTATATGATACAGAACAAAACAAAAGAAATTAAGCCCGGATGTGGACATACTATTATGTCATGGTTTATCAGTTGTAATATTTAACATGCATAACTAACTTATATTACTGCTGCTTGTATATTTATAAATACAGTTGTTGATGTCATAGCTTCATTTCATCGATTTGTTAAGAAGGATATGATGACTGATCTGAAATATCCCATGAAAGATGAAATAGTACCACCGTGGTCCATTCCTGTGAGTATTCCTTTTCTAATCAAATCACTGAATATCTAGTGTTTTTTAACAGATTTCTCTGGTGAAACAGCTATATGCAATTGGATTGCCTATTATCATCTTCATTTCATGTATATTCAAAGGAGGGATGTCTATGATCTTCACTAGAGTGTTCTAGGTAATTCCATTTTAGAGATATTTTTCTTTTAGTGTTTACTTTTCGATTGAATTGTTCAAGAAAGGATACACAACAAAAATGTTTCAAATGGGTCATAGATCATACATTCTTACGGAGGTAAGTTGAAATTTCCTTCACACATTAATTTTTGGAGCATAGTGTACTATAATTTGCAGCTTGCGGATTCTATTTCTTTTTCTGCTTACAAAGTTATCCTATCGTGGTGCAAATGAGAAGGTATATGAACTGCACATTCCCATGTTGAATTTGAGAAGGTGTCTTTCAACCTTTCTTTGTGTGGTTCCTGCTCCTTTATTGCATTTGTAGCCCTGTAATAAATGCAAAGATTTCTAAAGAAACTGTTATTGAGTTTAAATTGTTTATGACACTGTGCGACTATTAGATGATGACTATTGGGAGTTGGTGTTCTTTGTTCTTGTTTAGTTTAATTTGATTGTACATTGATCACTTAGAATTATATGCACTTCCAATGGATACCACATAAGATTCATAATTCTGTAAGAACAAAACTCATTTTTGTTAAATTATGCGTCATAATGGATAGAGCTTCGGATATGCTCCTAAGAGCTTAATGTATCCTACCTCAGGTTTGCTGTAAGGAAAGTGGTCCTTCATTAGTGAACAACAGAGCAGCATATGAAGTCAACTGCAGTAATCCTGAAAAAGGTGAGGGTTCATAATTTTTTTAATTGTGTACTATGGAAAGTCATTATTCTTAGAGGAATATTTTGAAACATCAACTGATTACTCCATATATTTTTATTTCGTAAATGTTCGGAAGATAGTGAGGAGCAACATGGCTTTAAAATTGTCTAGATATGTTGCTGGATTCTCAGTGATAAAGCTTGTGGTTATTCTTGAATTGAGTTACACGTCAGAAGATAAGCATCATCATTGTGTAGAGATATGTGGTAGATTTCCCAATATTTTTGAAGGATATTATACAGCGGAATATGTTTATTGATATTTACTTTTTTCTTCTTATTGCTATGTGTTTATCCAAGATGATTTGTCTGATGCAGTAGTTACCAGGAAGGAGGTAATTGATGATGTCTGTTGGATGACTACTGCTGATATTGTATTATTCTCACTTGGAGGCAACTTGAAGATTATTTAAAGGTAAAATCTATTTTCCATGATTAGGAGAGACAATAATAGATATTTTAATTTGAGATACTAAACAAATTGTTCCCACCCCACTGATATATATAAAATAGTATAATGATGTAGTTACATTGTTCGGAAAATTAATATGTCCATTTTTGAAATTAGAACATATAACTTTATGCGCATTGCTTGTCTTCCAGGTAGAATGTTCTAAATGCATATTGAGGACAGAAAGAATAATATATTAAAGTTGGAAAAGGGTGAATACATTGCTCGTTAGAAAATTGAGTATGTTTATGCATAATGCTAATTTATTGCACAATGCTATGTATATGTTGAGCAGATAATACACTTCTTTTTATGGAATCATTAAACAATGTTCATCACTTATTGTTGCTCTATCACAGGTGATATCCTTAAGTCCTGTTTAGTAGAAGTAGTTTGTGTAGAGCCAGATATCTTGAAGGAACAACATCGGCTTAGGAAATCAAAGTAGGTCTTAATTTTCAACATTGCAGTAAAATCTTGTGAATGCTTCACTTAAATCAAACCCGTTTGAAGGTCGTCATTAGAATTATGTGTTGCATTACAATTACCTTCATATTTTATGTGTGATATCTGTTGAATAATTATTAAAATACTGGGATAAAATATACATAGAGGAAAATCAAAAAGGGTAAACATTAATAAATAATTTACATAATATCTAACTTTCTCCTATATACTTACTGAAACAACAAAGAATTTTTATCATCTATTTGACAGCAAAAATAAAAGCTAAGTCTAACCCTCAACAAATTGATGATATTGTTGACCATGTTATGCCCTTCGAATCAGATCACCTTCAATCTACACTCAAATTATGATAAACTTCTTTGAACACTACATTAGTTGCTTCCTTTGAAACTTCTCCTTCATCATCATATGTCAAAATATTTAATCCTTGTCTTCATGTCACCCATGATAGTGAAACATATAGCTGGCCATGTGTGAACATTGCTTTCTTCAAATATAGCCCAACATGAGATAAAGATTGTCCTTGGCTCTTATTGATAGTCATGGCAAATGATACAACTATAGGAAACTTTCTTCTTTGAAACTTAAAGGGTATTCTTAAATCAGATGGAGTCAGTGACATTCTTGGTATGAAAACCTTTTGTCCAATCATTTGTCCTGATAAGACTTTCGCCTCGATAACCCAATTTCCAATTCTTGTGATAATTAATCTTGTTCCATTATAAATCCCGGAAGATTGATCTATATTTCTTAATAACATTACGGGTACACCAACTTTTAAAGTGATGGCACGATTTGGTATTCTGGAGCATTTTATAGTATTCAAAAATTCAGGAGTATGTACCTGGTCCAAACCTGTAAATGTCTCTTTTGAAAGACACATTGTATCTGAACTGAAGAAGGTTGTTCCTTCACATTGATTGAGCGATACCATATGTTCATTGATTGATTCTACCATGTCAAGTGTGGGAGCAAGAATTGCTCTTTTTTGTAAGTATGATACATCACTGCAATGTGAATAATAATCTGGATATGTACTGTTGACAATGGCAGAAATAGGATCTTCACAATCACTGATAAGAACATCATCAGGTATAGGATCTTTAACAACTCCATCAACTGAATTACCAATCATACTATCTCCAACAGCTAAAATCTAATCTGCAAATTCTATTCGATCATTCAAATCTAATTCATGATTACCTTTACCTTCTAACCTTATATTCTTTGTTTGCTTTAGTAAATGACAGTCATCCCACAAATATGAAGACTTAAGGGTAGCATTTACAATATCCTGTCTGTTACCTTTTGTAATGACTGGTAGAATTTTTCTAAAGTACCCACCAAGTACAACTTTTTTACCTCCAAATGGCCAATCTAAATTAGATATATCTTCAAATCCAAGAATATCTCTTAAAGTTTTGTCAAGATCTTCAAAACAATATCTATGCATCATTGGTGCCTCATCCCAAATAATTAATTTTCTCTTCATTATCAAACTTGCAAGAGGGCTTCCCTGTTTTATATTACATGTTGAATCTTCAGTTGCATTGAGTGGTCTAGCAAATCTTGAATGCATTGTTCGACCTTCGGGTAATAAAAGTGATGCAATTCTGCTAGATGCAACTATTAAAACAATATCTCCTCTGTCCAGTTCCTCCATGGCCATATAAAAAGAAAGAACCTCCTTTGTTACGCTTCACTGTTGTTATGATTCTGTCATAAATTGACCTTTGCTCCTCTATTAGTTTATTCATAAGTTCCTCATGTTCTTTGGATAGAGAGCATTTATTGTAACGTAATTCCTCAAGGATTAGTCTATTGGTAACATCAAGTTGTTCTGCATTATAAATTGCTGGAAAATTCTGAAAACTTTGTCCACTATCTTTTAATAAATTATCCAACTTTTGCATACAACGATTTTTCATTTCATCATTTGTTAGCTCAATCCCTATAAAGAAAGGTATCACTAATAATTTTATAAAAAATATCCAGAAATCTATCAATACTTAAGGTACTCCTATGATAAACACTTTTAAAACATTTTGTGAATTAACTGATGATTTTTCAGTAGGTTTACTAAAATAATTATTCCTTTTGATGGAATGATTTTTAAAATTTATACTTATAAAATGATTTCACTGGAACTTGAGTTTTAGTCAGCTATAGTTTACAAAATTCAAATTTAAAGAATATCTTAGGCCTTTAAATTTTTAGATATAATTTAAAGATTATACATGTAGAAAAAGTATAATTACATTATTAACACTTGTATATTATAAAAATTGTACTTAATTCTAAATTTTTGTACCTAGATGGTCCATCACTCGTCGTACTTCATGTAGGATATCTTCGGATAGTAACATCCATGTCGCCTCCCAAACAAATCCTGGCCGAGACATTGATTTGGATAACAAAATCATAACAGATAACTATCTTAGCTATGATGGCATTCCCCAGTTACTTGCTTCCTTTATGGCATCCACATATTCATTGTCATCATCTAATAAACCCAATGCGTAACATGCATCTCTAAATGTTAGATGCACTGTATTGTTCACTGTGCGCAGATCTTCATAAAACTTGGGACCTTTAATGATATTTAACAACATTCTAAGATAGTATAACTCTCCACTACCTGGTGGTACAAAAAATATTCTACCAATAGAAAAAACAGAATTATTTCTTTCTTTCCACTCTTTTGATTTTTTATTCCATACAAATTTCAGTGGAAATTTTGCATAAGTTAATTGTCTTGCTTCTTCATTTGATTTGTTTGCTTCAAACGAACTTTAAAATCGTGATTCTCTTAAACTTGGTTTGTTGACAACAAAATCTATTGGATCACTATCAGAGAAAATAACTGGTTGTTCATTTGGTAGATGAAAAGAAAGCCTTTCTACTGCAGGTTCTCTATGGTGAATACGAAATCCAAAAATTCTCCAGGTAGCTTCACAGGGAGAAATATAACGACAATCATAACACATGTGAATTTCATCAATATGTACTGAATCTTTATCCTGCGCAATTCGTGTAAAAGCTGCAGTTACGCGATCATTTCCCTTGTTTATGTACTTGAATAAGTACTTTATCGATTTTGCTTGATTGCACCATTCAACATTAATATGTGCACCATACTTTAATAATAAATACCTATTATGTGGTACCACATACCTGTTGTTCAAATATATATCTTCTCTTTTAATAGTTCTGCCATCATCATTTCTTTTATAAACTGGATATCCATCTTCATCGATTGTCGTGTTTTCTACATTCTTTGGAAAGTGTTTTGAACATCGACTATTTTTCATTCATGGAGATGTTTTTCTTGCAAGACCACATGGTCCATGTATCATGAATTTTTCGATGGCCTTGTAATAATGAGGGTCAGTCAATTTGTCTGGTGTTTCTGCTGAAATAATTTGATTTATGTCTCTCACAGTTGGACATTTATTATGAAGAAACAACAATATGTGTGCATGAGGTAACCCTCACTTTTGGAATTCAATAGTATAAATATCTGCATCAAATGTAATAAATTATATGTAATGATTCCAGAGACAAATTTAAAATCTAATAGCGGACTATGTAGAAATTAAGACCAAAGCATACTTATCATCATAAATTTAAATAGTAAAATGGTTATTTTTAAGTTTTAATAATAATTGATTATAAAAAGTAAAATCTGTACCTGATTCAACTCTTCCAAATATTTGTTTCTCTTTCAAATCCTTTATCAAGTGATCTATATTGATTTTGAATACCCTTGACAAAATTTCAGGCCGGTCTTCCGATTGTATGCCTCTATTCTTTAAGAATCTGATAATTTCAGGCCACCTTGGATTGCAAGTAAATGTGATAAACAAATCTCGATATCCAGCCCATTTGCAGATTGCCATAGCATCTTGATAATTTTTAATCATATATCGTGCACCCCTGGTGAAGCTAGATGATAGAATTACCTTTTTACCATGAGAAGAAGGATCAATCTCTCCCTGTAAATCTGCATTTTCTAATCCTTTGTACATTGCAACACCCAATTATTTTTGATGAGTTCTAATATATTTCAACATTGATGATTCAATCATTGTAAAAGCATCTACCAAGAATTGTTGAAATAACCTTTTTGAGTTCACAATTGTTGGTACTTCACCATTCCTCTCTTGAATTTTGTAAGAAAAGAATTCACGCATGCTAATGAATTTTCTTCCTAGACTTGATTCATCCTTTTCATTTAAAACAATGTCCTCTCTATAACCATCTTCACCATATTGAAAAAAGTAATGGATATTGGAGTGCTAAATAGGAAGCATTTAACTCATTTATTCTTTGGAGCAATCTAGATTGGGTTTCAATAACAATATCTCTGTCATATCGCGATACTTCAAAATCTCTAACCACTAAAGAAGCGACTTCTAAAATAGTTGGCAAATTGTATCTTCTTCCATCATAGTTTTGCTTTCCTATCAATTTGAGCCTAACATTGGTGTGAGAATCTTCTTGAAATCTATCTCTTACCATTCTAAATGACTTAGTCAAAAAATTTTGATCATCAATCATTTGTTTCAAGTCTTGAACAATTTCAGCATGATTTCTGTTAATGCGATCACCTCGACTACATAAGATTGGTAAATAAAATTATTTGACATTATTTATTTAATTACACTATTAATAGGAAAATAAATAAAGATTGATTGACTACTAACCTCAATGCATGAATTCTATTTTGCACTCCATTTTTAGTATCGTATATGTATAATTGTGAATTTTGGAGTGGATCCTTCTAGGGGTAATAAACTTCAAATCTAATGATAGTTTTGTCCAGATAGTGTAAATGTTTTTGGTCCCCTTGTTTGATTAATTGAAGCATTAACTTTTCCTCCCATTGATGTAAATGAAAACATGGAGTTATAAGTTCTAATATTATCTTTGAACTGGTTACTCTTTGGACCTGAATAAATAACAATTGGAGAATGAAGATGCGTACTTGATTATAATTATTATTCAAGTATGACAAAAATATTTAGTCACCTGATCCAAATAATAATTATCTTAAAATTGGAGAAGGTTCTTTTGGCTTTGGTAAATTTATTTTTCCATGATGACAACATAAAGAGAACTCTGGTCTTTCAGATTTTAACTTCTTGTTTGTCCTTTCTTCATACCAGAAGTAACCACCAAAATGTACACATTCAAAAATTGGATCTCCTATATCTCAATAATCTATAAATCAAATAGTCAAATATAAGATTGTTTTGAACTGTCAAATTTTCATGACTATCTATTACATATAAAAGATCATAATAGATTTTGATACCTTCATTATCAATCAATGCATTTTCTACATCAACCTCTATAAAATGAATATAAGAATCATATTAAAGACACTAAAGACATATAAAAAGTATGCTTATGAAATTGTTCTAATTTGTTTTATTATAGACATACCTTCATAAACATCTACATTTTCATCCATATCATTATTTTCTACACTTGTAATAAAGTATCATAAGTGGAGAATTAAAAAAATTCACCTTTACTTATTTAAACTAAAATAAAATCAATTGAAATTGAATATTTTAATGTATTAAATTATTTATTAATTAAATAAGATATACCTGGTACATCATCGTCAATATTGTCAGAGTCAACTTCTACTCATACATAAATAAAAAATGCAAGACAATATTTTTTAGTGAATAATGATGTATATATGGTTAATTTAAACACCAACCTTGTAACAATGATAATTCATTTAAATCTAGTAAAAAATGAGTTCTCTCCATTGTTGAATAAGATGCCACATTTTGCATATCAATATCTTGTGTTAGATTATGATATTTTGATTTAGCATGAGATGATGAAGAATGATCAATGCTCTTTATGGATGTAATATGAGAAGCATAGGAACTTGGACAAGTTATGAAATTTGTCATAGTTTGCCTTCCTTTCTTTTTTCTTAAATCATTCCCATTGATAGGGGCAGATTTAAAAAGATCTGTAAAACATTAACAAAAAAATATCTTGATCAAAGTTATAAATATGTAAAATAATTATATAATGAACAACAACTATTGTTTAGAAATGACATATCTGTAATGTAATTATGTTTATGAATGATATAAATATAACGAATAAGATTTGTAAAAAAAAATTGATAAAATTATCATACCACTGTTATTAGAGGATGTTTTAAGTCGTTTCTAAATCTGTCTTCTTATTCTATTCTTTCTTACAAGTTTCTTCTCTTTGTCCATATCAATCTAAATGGAATCTGAATATGGTATGAAAAGTTACAGAGAAAATTTAAAGTAATATAGCAATTACTAAATAAGTATAACAATAATATGGCAAATGACAGATGACACTTGGGGTAATAAGGAGAAAGTATATTTTTTACTAATTAGGAGTTGGTAAATTGTTAAAGGAAGAGATGATCAATAGATATGTACTGCTGCAAATATGCCACTTAGAAATGCAAATATTGAAAGTTCAATTTTAAAAGCTTAATATAAAACTGCACTATTTCTGTTGTAATGTAACTGTTTTTTTTGTTTTGAAAGTTGTTATTTCACCACTGTACATTTAAGTAATTTATTTGATTTCTTTTATAAAGGATATGCCTAAGTGTTCTTATTTGGTACTATATTTGATCGTTTTATACTTATGATGAGTAATTTTTTAAGTTTAATCTTGGACAAAAAAATTTTAATTATGAAATGATACAAAAAATTTTAAGGTTGTTGAAAGTTTTAAAATATAGAGATATTTATAGGAATATTTGTACAGATAGGGTGTCATGCCATGTTTTTTTCTGCTGCATGTTTATCTGACAGTATTTGATTTCTTTTGCACTAATTATTTTGAAGTGCTCTTTAACAACTGCAACAGTTGTATGTGGAAGACAATGAGGAGCTTATGGATGCAATTGTCTTTAACAAAAGTAGCAATTGCTTTTGAAATTCATGTATCTGTAGTTTGTAAATGTTAAAAGATAGTGAGGATCAACATGGCTTTAAAATTGTCCAGATATGTTGCTAGAATCTCTTCTAGGTTATATATCTGCCTTATTTGGAGTGTACATTTAAGATATTTGTCTGTATCATGGACTCTTATAAAATATTAACAGTTGCGTGCTCAAATCACAGAAGTAGTATATTTTTTGAGGATCTGAAAAGGGTTGTGACATAGAAATTGAAGAGTCTACGCCACTTAGATCTTTAGTAATATGGGGTTTATTTTGGGCTCATATTAGTAAGGCGGAAACCTCATATTGATTTTGTCAATGAGTATGAGTATGTATTCATCCCGATTTAACATTCTGTAGTGTTCTCCCCCCCCCCTCTCTCTTATTTGCTTTTAGATATTACAATAACTCAATATTAAACATCTGCAAGTAACAAAGTAACTATATGCAAGAGTTTAGATATTTCAATTGCCCTGTGCGGCTATTAGATGATGACTATTAGAAGTTGGTGTTCTTTGTTCTTGTTCAGTTTAATTTGATTGTACACTGATCACTAAGACTCATATGCACTTTCAATGGGTACCACATAAGATTCATAATTCTGTAAGAACAAAACTCATTTTTAGTAAATTGTTCATCATAATGGATAGAGCTTTGGATATCCTCCTAAGAGTTTAACGTTCCCTACCTTCATGTTTGCTGTAAGGAAAGTGGTCCTTCATTAGTGAACAATAGAGCAGCATATGAAGTCAACGACAGTGATCCTGAAAAAGGTGAGGATTCATAATTTTTTTTATTGTGTACTATGGAAAGTCATTATACTTAGAGGAATCTTTTGAAACATCAACTAATTACTCCATATATTTTTATTTTGTAAATGTCCAAAAAATAGTGAGGAGCAAGATGGCTTTAAAATTGTCCAGATATGTTGCTGGAATCTATTTTAAGTATTTTCTCTGCCTAAACTTCACCGTTGTGTACATTTAAGATTTTTGGCTATATTGTGGACTCTTTAAAAATATTAACAGGTGTGTCTTTGAATCTCAAAAGTAATATATTTTTTTGAAAATCTAAAAAGGATTGTGACATCAAAATTGAAGAGTACATCAGACATAGATCTTTATTACTGTACCTGTGTTTCCTGTCTTTATTATTTTATTTTATCTTATTATCTAGATCGTGATAAACCTTATTTCTTTTGGTTAACCTATGTTATGCACATTAGAACATAACTCTGGTTTTGGAGCTTTCTTGGGTGGCTGAACATTTTTGTCAAAAGCTGTGAAGATACCCTAATTCTAATGCTATAAATGTATTCTATTTTGTTTTGAATGTTTTTATATTCTGTAAAACAACAAAAAATCACACTAACATCTTTTCCCAACATCAAAATATGGTGAATTCTTTCTCAATATGAACAACATTTATAAATTGTAGCAGCACGTTGATAGGTACGTGATGTGCAACCAACTCTGATGCATCTGTCTTGATCATTGCAGTAAATTAATGAAAAGATTAATGTACAATTTAAAAGGAGATTTTCCCAAATTTTTGATAACTATATCATACATGGTTATAATGGAAGCGTACAAGTATCATAATTTCATAATCTATACGAAGAAAATGTTGTGGTTTACGCATTGATGTATGCAATCGGCATGTTTCCAGCGAACCTTCATTATTTTTAATAACGGAAGTCTTGGTTATTGCTACTATTTGTAAAGGTATTAAAAGCTTTCATAAACTACTAATTGTTATAAAGAAAAACTATGATAAGCTCATTTTGGGCTTTGATAAAGCTTCCATAACAGTTGTCCTATTCTCACATTTTGGGTTATTCATTTTTTTCTTAAATAATAATCTACTTTTGTTGTTCTACACATATCAATGGGTGATGTTTCTTTCCTGGAAAATTGGCTGATGGATGTTGTGAAGAGGTCTGAAATATGTGGTTTACTTTGGGCTCATATTAGTAATTGGGGTTTCGTTGTGGTTAAGCGAAGGTTGAACCCTCCAACTTATATTGATAATATGTATGAGCATGTCTTTATATCTTTTTATTTCAGGCCCTAGTTTCTAGTATATCTTCGACATAAATTGGCGTATATGCTAAAGCTTATAATATAATAATATAATGGAAATGACAATACTTCATTGATGTTACAATTGAGCAGCAAGTTCAAAACTTATAATTGGTTAAAATGAAACTTCTGGTGCACCGGTTAGTTTTTATTATTTAAATTGATTATTTCACAAGTATTCATATTTCACATGTACTGATATTTTCCTTAGATAAACTTTAATAACAAAAGCTTGTTGCCTGCATGATTTTTTTATATTCACATTGACAGTGTGACATATATATTATGTAATAAATGATTGAAACTTGTGTTTGAAGATCACGGAGCATAGAATATTGTAGAAAACACTTATTTGTTTGTAATATAAAAAGGTGTGAAATGTATCACCTTAACAGGATATAAATAACTTATGATATATGTAACTAACCCTAACAAACTGCTAGATTAATATAAAGTATTATACTATAGAAACAATGTAAGATAATTCATTTAGAGGCAGCTGATAACAATTTGTTT
Source organism: Capsicum annuum (assembly GCF_002878395.1). Classification (NCBI taxonomy): domain Eukaryota; kingdom Viridiplantae; phylum Streptophyta; class Magnoliopsida; order Solanales; family Solanaceae; genus Capsicum; species Capsicum annuum. Next base: position 5,234,505 of record NC_061119.1, read on the forward strand.
TTCTTTTTAGCGCCTTTGTTGATCTTGTTGCTTGAGAGTTGACCATGAACATTTTCATCAACTATGACAGGTTTATCCTTCTTGGAAGATCTATTCCTCTTTGCATACGCCTTCAACGAAGTAAACATGTCACTGTCTTTGGTGAATTCCTATAGAATTCAAAAGAAAGAAATTTAAAATATAGAAGTTAGATAAAAAATATATTATCCAAATCCTTAAAAAACATTTAGTGACCATATATAAATAAAGATAGTTAGATATGTTGTCTGTATTATATATTTAGGTAATATAAAGTCATACAATTTAATTACTTTGTAATACTTCTCAGCATATGATTCTTCAGAATTGGTGTAGTGATGGTCCTATAAACACAGTATAGAAAACTATAAGTACAAAAATATATGAAATGATTAGATGTGTTTGAAAAAAGGTTGCTTATACGGGATGTATCAGATTCATTAGGAGAATATTTCTTGATCAAATCTTCATCATCTAGAATTTTAACAACACTGTACACCTCATCCTGGTTCGGAATGTTTTCGTTCTTGACAATCACCTTAAAAATGAATTTTCTCTGAAGAATATTATTCAGTTCTATTGGATAAGAAGGTATTAAATTGACTTAGCATTCCAAAGATACCGATTTTTTCAAAATCCGATACACGGGTTAGAAGTTGTGTCACTTTTAATTAGAGGATGTAGCTCAATACGTTATGCCGAATTGCGGTGATGGCCAATTTTGCTTTTGTCCTTTCTCGGTGAGTTACCGTGATGGGGCTAAGGTGCAATTTTTGTATTTTTCATTTCTAGTGGAGCAACGCGATAGCTCCGCATTGTTCTGTTGGTTAAAATCAGGATTATCTATTTCCAGTGGCGCAACGTGATTGCACCGCGTCGCACAATATGTCAAAATTGGGATTTCCAGTTCCAGTTCTGAGTTTTAATTTCCAAGGGCATTTAAGTCCTTTCCCTTCACCCCATTCAGTCCAACCAAGGGAGTTATGTCCCAAGAAAGTATTATTTTTACAATTATCTCAAATTAAAGGAACCTTCTTTCAAGAACAAACACTAACTCATCCAACATTTAAGACCAAGCTTCAAGAATTCATCAGGAACTTTCTCAATTTCACCAACTAAGATATGTTAAATGTTCTTCCATGGGTCCCTTCAACCCATGGAGTCCAAGAACATAGTTTCAAATCCAATGTTATGATTTTTACAAGTTATTGTGATTTCAATTGTGATTTTAACCATGAATCCCTATAAATTTAGATTTTATACCATGTTTAGATGAAATTGTTTAAACCCCACGCATTTGACCGATGTTGTTCGCTGATTTATTTCATATTTAGTGATGTTGACGTTGAAGTCATGCTATTACTACAAACTTTAAAATATGCACATGCTTAGCTTAAACTATGACTATCAAGTGTTTAATGAAATGCTTACAAGAAAGAATTTTTAATAAATGCTTTCACATTATGTTCTCAAAGCTGTAGTACTATTTTGCTATTATTGCCATCGAGTCTTGGGGGTTATGAATAACCAAAAACTTAGCTGTTTACTTAGTCTCAGTATCTTCAGAATGGTTTTAGATATGTTATGAGCATTATCAGTTTAGTCAGTTATCATAATCACTTAAACTAGAACAGTTCAGTATTACGAATCAGTTCAATTGGGAGTAGGATTTAGCATCGAGCGAGTGTAGGGATGGATTCTTCCCTATCAAATAAAAAGAGTCGTTAGTAGTAGTCCCTGTACTCCAGAACTATGTAGCCAATGTAGGATATAAGGAGTCACCCGTTAGTTTTGGCTTGGCTACCTTTCAGGGGTCACCCATCAGTATAGGATTGACACCCTTAGTCCTTTGGGACAACTTATTAGTGGATCCACACAACCAGTGTTAGTACTCGTGGCACGGTACTAATACCCTTTCGACTGGGGTGACAGGTTGGACCCTAATTCTCTTATTGGGGCATGTTGGTTATATGATAGCTCCCATAGTCTTAGTCAAATATTAATCTCAGTAATTAGTTTCAGTTTTGTTGACCATAACATACAGATATTAGTATTCAGTATCTTAGTTTACAGATTATATTTCAGAACATGTTTTATGCTTGGACATGTAATCTCAGTCCTTACAGATTTCATGCATTTTATTCAGTAATTCATGTTATACAATTAGACGGCTATTACTCATCAACCTAAACCTATGAAAATCAGCCTAACCTCATTTAGCGTACCAGTATTTTCAAAGTACTAATCGTATACTCATTTCTTACGCTATGATGTCTAATATCATAGGTTTGTACGCTTAGTTCCTAGATTGCACATAGAATTACTCGATTATCAGACATAGCAATGGTGAGTCCTCATACTTCAAGGACACGATTTATTTATCTCAGCTATTTCATTAGTTTTGGTATCTTTTCTATTCAGTAAGAGTTAGTTGGGGGTTTGTCCCATCAGCTCCACAGTGAGTCAGTAGAGGCTTTTCTGACTAGTACAAATTGTTAGTGAATCTTCAGTTTTTGGTTGTTAATGTCAGTCGTTTTATTAGAACTTTCAGTATTATCTTACATATATCATTAGAACTATGATTTAAAGCCTGATGGCATTCCTCAATTAATTTTTGCATATGATCTTTTGTTATCAATTTTACTCAGTACTCACAGCAGGTGCCAGCTCATAGGTTAGCTTGTGGTCTCTTCGGACCGTAAGCACCATGTGGCCCATAGAGTGTACTCTCAAGGCATAAGAAACATGGTATCAGATCCTAATGTTTTAAAGTGTCCTAGGGAGTTTGAAAGCCGCATCAAGTAGAGTCTTGCACATAGGTGTGAAGCGCGCCACATTTATAGATAAGAGGCTCTAAGGCATTTTTAGAATATTCCCTTTATTTTAGTAATCATTTCGTGTGATTGAGTATATGCTCATGTTAAACTCTCTATCTAATCTATTGTTTTTTCTGCTTACAGAACATGCCTCTCAGAAAGACAAATGAAAGAAGAAATGTAAACCAGTCAGCACCTCCGCACATTCAGGAAAATCCCCTAGACGAGCATGTTTCTCATGTAGAGTTTAGAGCAGCATTCACTACTCTATCTCACTCTGAGCGGCTCAGATTGCCTAGCCAACCACTGTTCTGGCCAACCCAGTTGCGAAAACTATTGTATCTAGGATTTGGGACTTTACCCGAATGAATCCTCCTCTATTTTTTGGATCCAAATCTAAAGAGGGTCCACAAGAATTCCTAGAGATAGTGCAGAAGGTAACAGACATTATGAGGTTAAGTTCTAGTGAATATGCTGAATTGGTTACTTACCAGCTGCAGGATGTATCCCATACCTTGTTTAAGTGGTGGAAAAAGGATAGAAGTACAGACGGAGGGCCTGTAGAGTGGGAGGAATTTGCTACTTCCTTCTTAGATAGATTCTTTTCGTTGGAGCTGAGGGAATCCAAGGTTATAGAATTTATCAATTTGAGGAAAGGAAACATTAGTATGAAGGATTTTTCACTCAAGTTTCTCAGTTAGCTAGGTATGCTCCTCATATGGTGGCTAATAACAGATATAGGATGAGAAAGTTTGTGACTAGAGTATCTAATAGTGTTGTAAAAGAGTGTAGGACTATGATGTTAATTAAGAAGATGGACATATCTAGGTTCATGGTCCTTGCTCAACATATTGAGGAGAAAAAGCTTAAAGAGAATGAGAGAGACAACAAGAGGGCTAGAATAGGTAGCTTTAATTTCACTCAGCCGAAGTCAGGGGACCAAAATCGTTAATTTTGTCAAAAATCTTTAGCTGCTACTCTATCTTCAGCTATTGCCCCTATGCCAAACTTCTAAAATGACAATAGGGATAGGGTTTTAGGCTCTAAGTCCCAATCCTGTGTAAATAGTGGTCGCATAAATCCTCTTTGAAAAAAATATTATAGAAACTATCAGGGTGAGTGTAGAGATGGCAGTGATGTATGCTTTGGGTGTGCAAAGCTAGGCCATCGAATATGGGAGTACCGATTAGTTTCTTATAAAGGAAGGGATTTACGTCAACAAAGCCAGTCCCATCAGTCATCGGCTCTAGCCAACCGCCTGACTTAGCCAGGCACCGCTTCCAGTGCTACAAGTAGTCAGCGTCAAAACAGTCTCTTCGTACTTCAGTCCCTAAAAGATTGGGAGAGTTCTCTTGATGTGATTACTGGTACGTTACAAGTCTTTCATTTATATTTTTGTGCTTTACTAGATCCTGGAGCATCTCTTTCTTTTGTATCCTCTTATATAGCCGCCAACTTCGAAGTAGGTCCCAAAATCTTAGTAGAGCCTTACTCAGTGTCTACCCCAGTGGGAAAGTCCTGGAAAACTCTATCATAGCCCAATGGGACTACAGGAATTGCCCAGTTACAGTGTCTCAGAAAGTTACTTTAGTAGACCTTATAGTGTTATAGATGATAGATTTTGACATTATTCACGACATGGATTGGATCCATTCATGCTATGCTGAAGTGGATTGCAAAAATAGAGTAGCTCATTTTTAGTTACCAAATGAACACGTACTTTAATAGAGGGGTAGTACTACAATGCTTAGGACTCAGCTTGTTTCATACTGTAGATCGAGAAAGATGATATCTAAGTGGTGTATTTATCATCTTGTTCGAGTCAAATTCTCTAATTCTAAGACTCCTAATCTTTAGTCAGTTTTACTAGTGAGGGTATTTCTAGATATGTTCCCTGAAGAACTTCTCGGAGTTCCTCCCAAAATAAAAATTAACTTCGAAAGAGACCTTTTTCCAGATACACAACCTATCTCTATTTTGCAATATAGAATGGCTTCAGCCGAACTCAAAGAGTAGTTGAAAGATCTCCTAGATATGGGATTTATCAGGCCTAGTGTTTCGTCGTGCGGTGCACCAGTTATGTTCATGGGTAAGAAAGGCAGTTCTCTTAGAATGTGTATTGACTACCGCCAGTTTAACAAAGTCACAAATGAAAATAATTACCCACTTCCCAGAATTAATATCTTCTTCTACCAACTTTAGGGTGCCAGTAAGTTTTCTAAGATAGACCTCATATCCAGCTATCATCAGCTTAGAGTTAGAGAATGTGACATTCTAAAAATAGCTTTCAGAAACCGGTATGGTCACTTCGAGTTTCTAGTAGCCTTTATGAACTTGATGAACTGAGTGATCAAGAAGTACCTAGATATGTTCATCATAGTCATCATTGATGACATTCCTGTCTACTCTCGTAATGAAAATGATCATGCAGACCACCTCAGAATAGTATTGCAGACTCTTAGAGCCCATTGTTTTTTGCTAAATTTACTAATTTTGAATTTTGGCTAAGATCAATAGATTTTCTTGGCCATATTGTTTCCAGTGATAGTATTAAAGTTAACCCTCAAAAGACCGAAGCATTAAGAAATTGGCCTAGACCTATCTTTCATCAGATATCAGGAGTTTCTTGGGTTTGGCTGGTATTACCAGAAGTTTATTGAAGTATTTTTGTCTATTGCGTCCCCTATGTCAAGATTGACTCAGAAGAATGTCAAGTATCAGTGGTCAGATTTTTGTTAGAAGAGTTTTCAATAGTTGAAGACTCGACTCACCACATCCCTAATTTTGACGCTACCAGATGGTTTAGACAAGTTTGTTGTGTACTATAATGGTTCCAGAGTTAGTTTGGGGTATGTTTTGATGCAGATGGATAATGTTGTGGCCTATGCCCCTAGATAACTTAATCCCTATGAAAAGAATTACCCTACCCATTATCTCAAGCTAGTAGCTATTGTGTTTGCCTTAAAGATTTGGAGGCATTATTTGTATGGGGTGCAAGTTGATGTGCTCACAGACCACAAAATCTTGCAGTATGTGTTTTCATAGAAGGATTTGAATCTGAGCAAGAGAAGATGGTTAGAATTATTGAAAGACTATGCAATGAGTGTTTTGTAACACCCAAGCAAGGCAAATATAGTGGCAGATGCCCTAAGTAGATTGACTATGGATAGTATTGCTCATGTTGAGGATGATAAGAAGAAGTTAGTTAGGGAAGTTCATCAGCTTGCCAGATTAGGTGTTCTTTTGGTTGATGTAACTCCCCAAAATATCATCCTTAGACGACACACTGTGCCCAAGGCTACACATAGCCTCAAGCTAACCCTTTAAGCCAAAACACTACCCTTGGGTTCCAACACAATAACATACATGCTATCCTAAGGATATATATATATAAGTACATACCATATCACATCACACATGACATGGAATAGCCTTAGACTGTACATATATGGAATGTCTATACACAAACCAACCTAACAATAGACTAGTCTGACATAGCCTCTATACAACAAAATCAATGAGCCATTGGGACAAACCCCAAACTGACTCAACAAACCAAAGGGATCATAAAATAATAGCACCAAAACTATCAACTTGGTTCTCGAACCATGAGGACTTACCACTGAGGGAATGTAGATGCGGCACTTGGATATCACTATCATGGCTGTGGCTGATTACCTGAACCTACAACATGGTAAGAATGTAGCCCATAGAAAAATATGTGGGTAAGCACAAGATACATACTGAGTATGTGGGGGCGCATGCAAAATATAAATAATATCATAATTTTCATAAAAACATACATACGGATCATAATGACAAACCTGGCTTGAGTGATATGGAATCATCCAACTCATAAAATCTTAGATAGGAAATGTAGGAGAAAAATCTCATAAATCATTATAGAACATCATAAGCAACTTTACTTATCACATCAAACCTCGGAGTGACTCAGTATTCAATAAACATGACTCTTATGGACAGGGGAGTTTCCTATAACCGACAACCCCACGTGAGCTATGTGGAATACCAATGTTTGAAACCCCCGTTGGCAGGAGCGTCATACTCTTTGCCAGGGAGTACGACCTTAAAACTGCAATAATCACAATCGGGCTCTCTGGCCAATAATATCATCATCAAACAACCCAACGGTGGCACATAGGTTTGGGGAAATACAAAATTTCCCTCTCGGTGCTAAGTACTACTCCCCGACATACTCAGAACGTGTTAGGAAATCCACCACAACATCACAAGGGTCTATCATAAAGACCAAATCGAATCTCTTTTTCATTTATCAAATCATATCAATTTGTGGATTCCTAACTCAACATATTTTAGCTCAAAACATTTTAATCTTCCTTAACATCAACAAGGTATCAATGCATTGAATCATAACCGACTCAACATTTGGACAAGGATATGAAGACTCAATACATAATACTTTCAACAATTTAACTCATCAAAACTATCCAAAAAATACCAAGACTCCTTACAACTTCAATATCAACGTTTCTCAATTTGCCATACAACTCTCATTTAAAGGTACTTGAGACATCAACCCATAGTAGGTATATAGAATTTCCAATATCAATTATAAATTCATAATAAAGAAATAGTGGAATGATAGTATAAATCAAGGCTTAACAAATTAAATCATCATGCTCTCATAATCAAATACTTTTTGGACATAATTCCATCTCAACATCATACACATATCGGATGACATAATCCCATAGCTCATGGAAAATAATATAAGATATAAAACCATATTTCCAATTCATGGTAAAACATGTAAAATCTCATGTCAATGTAATTCAACAAAAATACTGGGCACAAGATCGAAAGGATAATCTTGTTCAAAGCCCCACATACCTAAAAATGAAAGATGAATATGAATTCCGACTCCAGAACTTTATTCACGAAAATAAAGGGTTCTTCTCGAAGCCCTTAGCATGATCAACTCGAATCCCAAATCAATTTGAAATTTCTACGGTTCAATCAAGAGACATAGAAGGATGAAATTTGGAGTAGTCGGGTTGGGGTTTGAGCCTTAGGAAACTATGGAGAAAAATGAGCTATTGAATGCTCTTAATGGACTTAAATCCATGGTTTACCCGGATGGATTGGAGTGGGAATGACCAAAATACCCTTAAAAATCAAATAATGTCAAATCTATCATTTGGTGGATTGTTTTGATAGGCTGAAGTAGATCGACCATACTTTTTGCTACGATGGCCAAATTGGATTAAACCAATTTCATGGGAAAAAGGACTTTCAGAGCTTTCTGTTGATATATAGTAGCTCACCCAGATAATTATGTACAAGGAGTTATGATTATTTGAAGTTAACCCTAAAATTCGCCTGGCCTCAGTATTTTTTTCCTGCACATTTACTGTTCACCACTATTCACGGTTAGATCGGAATGATCATAACTCATCGCTCGAGTGTCCGTTTTGGATGATCCGTATATCGTTGGAAATCTTATTCGATGCTATAAGCAATGAAGGGTCGCATATCCATAAATTCCACACAGAAAATTTATTAATCACGATAAAGAACAGAATTCAACACATTTTTGTCCGAGATCCTAACGAAAAAATATTCCGGTGCATCACATCATCTCCCCCTTGGAAACATTCTTCCTAGAATGTTGATAGGTAGGCCAAGAATACTATGAAAATGAGTATGTAGATAAAAATCATCTTTCCCAAGCATACACTCTATTCTAGATTTTTTTTGGATATCGTAGAAAACACACAAGCCAAGATAAACATAATAAGGATTAAATAAAAAAAGAACGATACCTTTGACATGCTCAGGATTCGTAGGAAAGCGTTGGGGATTTTTGGCAAGCATATCCGCTTTGGCTTCCCAAGTAGCCTCTCCACAGATTGATTTCGCCAAAGCACTTTAGCCAAAGGAACTTCCTTGTTTCTTAGCCTACGAACTTGAAAGTCAAAAACCTCAACCGTAATCACTTCATATGAAAGACTATCTTGACTACCCGAGCTTCAGAAGGATCAATCACAACAGAATCACCAATAGACTTCTTAAGCATAGAAACATGGAAAATCGGATGGACGTTAGATAACTCCGCGGGCAATTCAACCTTATACGCTACCTTTCCAATGCGATCCACAATCTTATAGGGACCAATGTAACAGGGACTTAGTTTCCCTTTCTTCCCAAATCTCTTCACCCCTTTCATGGGTGAAACATTCAAGTACACTAAATCACTAACATCAAATTTAAGGTCTTTCCTCCTTATATCTATGTATGATTTTTGACGACTTTGGGCGGTTTTCAACCATTCCCGAATTAACTTAACCTTCTCCATGGCCTCAAACACCGCATCCGGTCTAGTCGCGGCAGCCTCACCAACTTCAAACCAACCAATGGGTGATCTATACCTTCTACCATACAAAGCTTTAAATGGGGCCATTCCAATAGTAGCATGAAAATTGTTATTGTAAGCAAACTTGATTAATTCTAAGTGCTCATCCGCACTACCTTTAAAATCAAGCATACAAGCCCTCAACATATCTTCTAAAGTCTGAATGGTCCGCTCGGCCTGACCATCTGTTTGTGGATGGAAAGCAGAACTTAAACAAATTTAGGTACCGAGACCCTTCTGGAAAGATTTCCAAAACTAAGAGGTAAACCGAGAACCTATGTCAGAAATAATAGCCAAAGGGATTCCATGAAGTTAGACGAGTTCTCGAATATATATTCTAGCATAATCTTAAGCTGTACACGATGAATGCACAGACAGGAAATGAGCTGATTTCGTCAACCGATCTACGACAACCCAAATCGAATCATGATGGCAACGAGAAGGAGGCTAACCAACTATGAAGTCCATATTCACTTCTTCCCACTTCTAAGTAGGAATGCTAAACTTTTGCATCACGCCACTGGGACTTTGATGCTCTATTTTAACCTGTTGATACGTGGAACACTTTGCCACGAATTCTGCTATGTTCCTCTTCATACCGTTCCACCAATAGATTTCCCACAAAACATGGTACATCTTGGTAGCACCAGGATGGATAGAGTATCGCGTACCATGCGTTTCCCCCGTAATCCTCTGCTTTAAGTTATCAAAATCAGGAACATATAATATTTCTCGGCTCAAAATGCTATCTCCCCCTTGGGAGAAAACCTTCACCTTTTGGTCTTTAACTGACTCTTTTAACCTGACCAAGATAGGATCCCTTTCTTTCTTCTCCTTCACTTCTAAAACTAAAGAGGATTCGAAACCGTTTTGCACTCCTATACTACCCTCAGCATCACCAAACAACCTAACCCCCATTCTAGCAAAACGATATACCTCACGGGGCAACTCCATCTTACCAATCTCCACATGTGCTATGCTACCCATGAACTTCCAACTAAGGGTATCTTCTACTACATTGGCCTTGGAAGCATAAGCTATAACCTTGCCCTTTTGCATCAATACACAACCCAAACCGACTCTGGAAGCATGCAATATACCACAAAACCATCAACACCGTCAGGCAAAGTCAACATAGGGGCTGAAGTGAGTCGTGTCTTCAACTCCAAAAAACACTTCTCGCAAGATTCAGACAATAGGAACTTCACTTTCTTTTGGGTCAAAAGGGTCATAGGAGACGCAATAGATGAAAACCCTTTAACAAAACGATGGTAATAACTAGCTAGACCCAAGAAACTTCGGATATCAGAAGGAGAAATAAGTCTAGGCCAACTCTTTATAGCCTCTATCTTTTGAGGATCAACTCTAATACCTTCGGAAGAAACAACATGACCCAAGAAGGCTACAGAGTTCAGCTAGAACTCACACTTACTAAACTTAGCATACAACCGATGAGTTCAAAGAGTTTCCAACACTATTCGGAGATATCTGCATGATCACCCTCACTTCAGGAGTAAATAAGAATATCATCAAGGAACACTATTATAAATAAATCTAGATATGGCCAGAATACAAGGTTCATAAGATCCATGAAAACCATTAGAGCATTAGTTAACCCGATAGACATCACTAGAAATTCAAAATAACCATAACGAGTTTGGAAGGCTGTCTTGCGGATATCACATTCCCTAACCTTAAGTTTGTGATAACCGGATCTGAGGTCTATCTTTGAAAAGTAGACACACCTTTCAATTGATCAAATAAATTCAAGGAAGCGGATATTTATTCTTGATAGTAACCCTATTAAGCTGCTGGTAATCAATACACATCTGCAAAGAACAATCTTTCTTACGCACAAACAGAACAGATGCACCCCATGGGGACACACTAGGTCTGATAAAGCTTTTGTCTAAAAGATCTTTCAATTGGTCCTTCAACTCTTTAAGTTTCATGGGACCCATGCGATATGGAGGAATGGAAATAGGCTGAGTATCGGGAAGATGGTCAATCCTAAACTCTATCTCTCTATCAAGAGGTACTCTAGGGAGATCTTTCGAAAAGATATAAAAAAACTCATTAACAACATTAATTGACTAAATGGTCGGGGTTTCAGACTTAGTGTCTTTAACACAAACGAAATGGTGGCTGCAACCCTTCGAAATTAATTTCCTAGCTTTGAGATAGGATATGAAACGACCCTTAGGAATCACAGAACTCCCAGACCATTCGAGGATAGGTTTATCAGGAAACTGAAACTTGACCACACGGGCACGACAATCAATAGACGCATAGCATGAGTGAAGCCAATCCATACCCAGAATGATATCAAAGTTAACCATATCTAGCTTAATCAAATCAGCATACATAACCCGATGAAAGACAGTAATAGGACATTTCTTATACACCCTCTTAGCAATGACAGACTCTCCTACCAGAGTAGAAACCAAAATAGGCTCAAAAATTCATTCAAGATCCGTTAAAATATTTATAGCGACCAGAGGTGTCACATAAGAAAAACTCGAACCAGGGTCCATCAACACATAGACATCAAAATAGAAAACATGGAGCATTCCAGTGACAATATCGGAAGAGTCCTCCTACTCTTGACGAGGTGGTATAGCATAGAAACAATTCTGGCATTGACCGTCAGTAGTACTAGATGAAGCACCATGAGGAGGAACTAGACGGGCTGCGGGAGGTGGGGCACTTGTAGCCTGACTCTGGGGTCAGGCATCACGACTCCGCTATCTGGCATAGGGCAATATCTAAGTATGTGGCCCAACTTTCCATAACCAAAAAAGCCCCGCTACCCCATATAACACTCCCCAAAATGGTATTTATAATATTTAGCACACGAAGGAGGATGAGGCCGGTTGCTTACACTGTCCTAAGACCTGAAAGGTACCGACCTATTCTCGAGCTCCTGCCTGCCCCGATATACGGGAGCACTAGCTGAGGAAGGCACAGGTATAAATGGACGTCTTTAAAATTGAGGGCGACTCCCTTTGGAGAATCTAGTCTGACCAGACCCCTGTTGGTCCGATCTGACTCTCTTAATCCCTCTTACTTTTTCTCTTTCCTTTATCTTGTCTGACTCAATCTATTGGGCGTGAATCATTAACCTAGGAAGATCAATATCGCTGTTGATCATAGCAAATCTACATTCTTTCACCATATAAATCGACACCCCAGTTAGAAACTTGCTCATACTAGTCCTTGAGTCAGCCATCATATTGGGAGCGTACTTCGATAGCTGATTAAATTTAAGATAATACTCCTTAACCGACATGGATCCTTGTCTCAAATTCATACAATCCTCTATCTTAGCTTCCCGTAACTCAATAGGAAAGAATCTATCCAAGAAAGCATCTAGGAACAATTGCCAAGTCACCGGAGCAGTATCTTTCTCTCTACCTTTATTCCACATCTACACCTAGTCATAGGAAACATCCTTCAACTGATAAGAAGCCAGATCCACACTTTCTTCCTCGGTCATAAGCATAATTTGTGTAATTTTTTTCATTTCATCAACATACATCCGCGGGTCTTCACCTGCTCTCGACCCATGAAACTCTGGCAGATTCATCCACATAAAGTCATAAATTCGTGATGCTGCCAAATTATTTTCCTGTCGAGGTGGAGCGTTGGCTTGATTATTGGAGGTAACTACCTGGGCTAGCGTCTGAAAAGCTGCCCAAAATTTGGCATGGGATACCGTCTCATGTAACGGATCAACGGGTTGAGGTTGGTTGTTATTTCTGCGAGCTCGATGTGGAGGTATTTTTTGCCATAAGAATGCATAAATTAACAGCAGAAGGAAACTGTTGTAAACATGATAGGCTCTTGTAGAAAGAAAGAAATGACTTTTCCTAGAATGCCCCACAGCCTCTTGATCATAGGTGTGCGCGCTACACAACGATGCTGAAGACTCTACGTAACGCGGCTTGTGAGACTCCCTTGGACTCTTCACAACCTTAGGCTTTGATACCAAGTTTTTAACACCCAAAATATCATTCCGAGATGCCACACTGTGCCTAAGACTACACGTAGCCTCAAGCTAACCCTTTAAGACAAAACACTACCCTTGGGTTACAACACAACAACATACACGCTACGCTAAGGATAATATATAAGTACATATCATATTACATTGCACATGGCATGGAATATCGGTAGACTATACATATATGGAATGTCTATACACAAACCAACTCTACAATACACTAGTCTGACATAGCCTCTATACAGCAAAATCAACGAGCCATTGGGACAAACTACCAACTGACTCAATAGACCAAAGGGATCACAAAACAACAGCACCAAAACTAGCAACTTAGTTCTCGAACCATGAGGACTCACCACTGAAGGAATATAGATGCGGCACTCGGATATCACTGTCGGGGCTATGGATGAGTAACTGTACCTACATCATGGTAAGAATGTAGCCCATAGAGTGGGTCAGCACAAGATACGTACTGAGTATGTGGGGGCACATGAAAAAAATAAATAATATCATAAATTTCATAAAAATGTACATATGGACAGTATTGACACACCTGGCTTGAGTAACATTGAATCATGCAACTCATAACATCTTACATATGAAATGTAAAAGAAAAACCTCATAAATCATTATTGATCATCATAGGCAACTTGACTTACCATATCAAAACTCGGAGTGACTCTATATTTCAATAAACATGACTCTTATGGACAAGGGAATTTCCTATAACCGACAACCCCATGTGAGCTACATGGAATACCAATGTTTGAAACCCCCGTTAGAGGGAGAGTCATACTCTTTGCCAGGGAGTACAACCTTAAAACTGCAATAATCACAATCAGACTCTCTGGCCAATAATATCATCATCAAACAACCCTACGGTGGCACATAGGTTTGGGGAAATACAAAATTTCCCTCTCGGCGCTATGTACTACTCCACGATAAGCTCGAAACGAGTTAGAAAACCCACCACAACATCACAAGGGTATATCATAAAGACCAAATCAAATCTCTTTCTTATTTATCAAATCATATCAATTTGTGGATTCCTAACTCAACACATTTTAGCTCAAAACATTTTTATCTTCCTCAACATCAAAAAGGTATCAATGCATTGAACCATAACCTACTCGACATTTGAAAAAGGATATGAAGACTCAATACCTAATATTTTCAATAATTTAACTCATCAAAATCATCCGAAAAATACCAAGACTCATTGCAACTTCAATATCAACGTTTCTCAATTTGCCATCCAACTCTAATTTAAAGGTACTTGAGACATCAACCCATAGTAGGGATATAGAATTTTCAATATCAATCATAAATTCATAATAAGGAAATAGTGGAATTATAGTATAAATCAAGGCATAACAAATTAAATCATCATACTCTCATAATCAAATACTTTTTGGACATAATTCCATCTCAACATCATACACATATCGGATGACATAATCCCATAGATCATGGACAATAAAATAATATATAAAATCATATTTATAATTCATAGTAAAAATATAAAATATCATGTCAATGTAATTCAACAAAAATACCAGACACAAGATCGAAATGATAATCTTGTTCAAAGCCCCACATACCTAAAAATGGAAGATGAATATGAACTTCCGACTCTGGAACTTTTTTCACGAAAATAAAGGGTGATTCTTGAAGCCCTAACGTGATCACCTCGAATCCGAAATCAATTTGAAATTTCTACGGTTCAATCAAGAGACATAGAAGGATGAAATTTAGAGTAGTAGGGTTGGGGTTTGACCCTTAGGAAATTTTGGAGAAAAACGATCTATTGAATGCTCTTAATGGACTTAAATCCATGGTTTATCCGGATGGATTTCAGTGGAAATGACCAAAATACCCTTAAAAATCAAATAATGTCAAATCTGTCCTTTGGTGGACTGTTTTGATAGGCTGAAGTAAATTGACCATAACGTTTTGCTCTGATCGAAAAATTGGATGAAACCAATTTCATTGGAAAGAGGACTTTCAGAGCTTTCTGTCGATATATAGTAGCTCACCCAGATAGTTATGTACAAGGAGTTATGATCGTTTGAAGTTGACCCTAAAATTCGCCTGGCCTCAATATTTTTTTCGGGCACATTTACTGTTCGCCACTATTCACGGTTAGATCTGAATGATCATAAATCATCGCTCGAGTGTCCTTTTTGGATGATCCACATATTACTGGAAATATTATTCGATGCTCTACGCGGTGAAGGGTATCATATCCAGATATTCCACGCAGAAAAATTATTAATTATGATAAAGAATAGAATTCAACATATTTTTGTCCGAGATCTTAACGGAAAATTTTTTCGGGGCATCACATTTGATTCTACTGTGGGTAGTGTATGGGTTCAAAATAGTTTGGAATCTTTTTTTGTTTTTGAAGTAAACGGAAAGAAAGATAGGGATTCAAGTCTGGTAAAGCTGAAGGAGTCTCTCGGAGACCAGAAAGTGGAGGTTTTATACCATTGGGGAGATGGTGTGTTACGTTTCTAGGGTAGGCTATGTGTGCTGTGTGCTTATGAGTTGAGACAACAAACTCTTGTAGAGGCGTATAGTGCACATAACTCTATCCATCCAGAAGCCAAAAAGGTATACCACAATCTGCGGACAATCTATTGGTAGAGTGGGATGAAGAGGGATATTGCAAAGTTTATTGCTAAGTGCTCCACTTGTCAGCAGGTTAAGATTGAACATACAAAGCCCAGTGGGTCTATGCAAGATTTCAGTAATCCCACTTGGAACTTAGTGGAAGTGAACATGGATTTTTGACAGGTTTACCTCACACTCGTCATCAACATTATTCAATTTTGGTCATTATGGTTAGGATGACCAAATCATCCCATTTATTATCAGTCCATACTCCCATTTCTTACTAGTCCACACTTCTTCTTAGAGATTTGGTTAGGTTACACCGTGTTCCGCTATCTATCATCTAAGATATAGGTACTAAGTTTAACTCACACTTTTGGAATGCTTTTCAGAAGGGTCTAGGTACCTAATTTCACCTCAGTACAACCTTCCACCCTCAGATAGATGGTCCATTAAGACCCTTGAGGATATGTTGAGAGTCTGTGTAGTTGATTTTAAGGGCAGTTGGGATGACCATTTTCCTTTGATTGAATTTGTGTATAATAATAGCTATCATTCAAATATTCAGATGGTTCTGCTTGAGGCTTCTTATAGAAGGATATGTAGATCTCCAATTGGTTGGTTTGAGATAGGTGAAACCACTTTAATAGGGCCCAATTTGGTGTTTGATGCTTTGGAGAAAGTTCAACTAATCTGGGAGAGGCTTAAGGCAGTCCAAAGCTAACAGAAATCTTATGAAAATGTGAGGAGAAAGGATCTTGAGTTTGAGATTGGTGATTTTTTATATCTAAAGATCTCTCCCAATAAGGGGCTAAATAGTTTTGGAAAGAAGAGGAAGTTTATTCCCCGATATGTTGGCCGTTACAGAATTTCTAGCCCTTTCAAAAAGGTGGCTTATGAGCTTAAGTATCCTACATACTTAGCATCAATGCACCCAATATTTTATATTTCTTTGTTGAAGAAGTGTATTGGTGGCCCAGCTATAGTTTTTCCCTTAGAAAGCGTAGATGTTAAGAAGAATCTTTCTTACGATGAAATTCCAATCGAGATCCTTGATCGCCAGATTGATTACTAAGGAACAAAGAAGTTCCCCTAGTCAAGGTTCTTTGGTGGAATCAGTCCATTGAGGGATCCATTTGGAAAGAAGAAGCAGATATGCAGACCAAGTAGCCTCCTCTTTTCTCTACAAATTCAAACTCAGCTTAAGGTAACAATTTTCCCTAGAATTTTTTCTTTTCCATGCTCAGTTTCAACTTTATATCATTTTTATGTTAGTCATGCATTCATAAAACCAGTTCAGTCATGTGTTATGTTTCAGACTCAGTCATGTAATCACATTTTCATCACGTATATTCTGCATGTAACCTCAATTCCTCAGTGTTTTCAGCTTAACCAATCTCATTCGAGGACAAATGTTCCTAAGAGGGAGATATTATAATACCCCAAAAATCTAAACCAATATTAGAACCATGATTTTAGCTCATGATAAATGAATTATAGCTCTTTGTTAGTTTTATGAGTGAGTTTGATGTATATTAAGGCCTCAAAAAGCTCCTAGCTGTCAGACAAATCAAAATATCCTTTACCGATTGAGTCTTTAAGGAGAATGTTGCTATAGTCAACTTAAAAGGAGCATATCTTTTATTTTTCTGAGAATTTTAAAGATCAATACAAATCAAATTTTAGGAAATTTATTTATCTTTCCAAAGATACCAATTTTGCCTAAATTCAATATGCAGGTGACAAGTTATGGCACTTTTAGTGAGAGGCAGTAGCTCAACACGTTATGCCGCATTGTGGTGATGGACAATTTCGCATTCATCCTTTCCCAGTGAGTCACTGCTATGGAGCCGCGTCGCACCAAGGAGAAATTTTTGAACTGTCTATTTCCAGTCGCGCAACGTGATAGTACCACATCACGTCGTTGGATAAAATTGGGACTGTCTATTTCCAGTGGCGCAATACGATAGCAACCTCTCGCTCCATATGTGATAATTCAGATTTCTAGTTCCAGTTTTGAGTTTTAATTTTCAAGGGTATTTAAATCCTTTCCCTTACCCTCATTCAGTCCAAACACAAGATTTAAGTCCAAAGAGAGCATTGTTTTCTCATTATTTTTGCAATTATCTCAAATTAAAGTAACCCTCTTTCAAGAATAAACCCTAACTCATCCAACATTCAAGATCAAGCTTCATCAATTCATCAAGAACTTTCTCAATTTCACCTACTAAGGTATCTTAAATGTTCATCCATGGGTCCCTTCTACAAATGGAGTCCAAGAATCTAATTTCAAATCCAAATTTGTGAATTATACTAGTTATTGTGATTTCAATTGTGAATTTAACCATGAATCCTTATAAATTTTGATTTTATACCATGTTTACATGAAATTCTTGTTGTTATTAAACCCCACATGTTTGAATGTGTTGTTCGCTGATTTAATTCATAATTAGTGATGTTGACGTTGAAGTCATGCTATTACTACAAGCTTTAAACTATTCTCATGCTTAGCTTAAACTGTGAGTATCAAGTGATTGATAAAATGCTTACAAGAAAGAATTTTTAATAAATTCTTTAACATTATGTTCTTAAAGTTGTAGTATTATTTTGCTATTATTGTTATCGAGTCCTGGGGGTTATGAATACCAGAAAACTTATTTGTTAACTTTGTCTCAATATCTTCAAAATGGTTTCAGATATATTATGAGCATTATTAGTTCAGTCAGTTATCATAATCAGTTAAACTAGAAAAGTTTAGTATTTCGAGTCAGTTTAGTTGGGAGTAGGATTTAGCACCAACCGAGTGCTGGGATGGAGGCTTCCCCATCATTTAGGAAGAGTCGTTAGTAGCAGTTCCTGTACTCCAGAAATACTTAGACAGTGTTGGATTTGAGGAGTCACTCGTCAGGTTAGGCTTGACTACCTCTCAGGGGTTACCTGCCAGTTTAGGCTTGACATACTTAGTCCTTCTGGAAAACATATTAGCAGATCCACACAGCCAGTATTAGTACCAGTGGCACGGTACTGAAACTATTTAAATTGGGGTCACAGGTTGGACCCCAATTCACTCATTAGGGCATGTCGGTTAAATGATAGCTCCCACATTCTTAGTCAAGTATTCAGCTATGTAATCAGTTTTAGTTTTGCTGACTGTAGGATATAGATATTAATTATCCATTTAATCAGTATCTCAGTTTGCAGATTATATTTCAGAATATGTTTTATGCTTGATCATGCATTTTCAGTCTTTATAGATTGCATGCATGCTATTCAGTACTTTATGTTGTACATTCAGTCTGTTATTATAACCTCATTTAGTGTACCAGTACATTCAAAGTACTGATCGCATACTCATTTTCTATTCTATGATATCTAATATCATAGGTTTGGATGCTCAGTTTCCTGATCGCACATAGACATACTAGAGTATTAGCGTAGCAGTGGTGAGTCCTCACACTTCAAGAACATAGTTTATTTACCTCTATATACTTTATCAATTTCAGTATTTTCTATTCAGTCAGAGTTGGTTGGGGGTTTGTCCCATCAGCTCCACAGTCAGTCAGTATAGGATTTTCAGACTAGTACAGACAGTCAGTCAGTCTTCAATTTTGGTAGTTATTGTCAGTTTTTTATTAGTAATTTTAGTATTGTTTTACAGACATCATCAGAACTATAAAACCTTATGGCATTCCTTACTTAAATTCTATATATGATCTTTTGTTATCAATGTTACTAAGTGATCATAGTAGGTACCAGCTCATGGGTTATCTTTTGGTCTCTTAGGTCCATAATACCGTGTGGCGCCCAGGGTTTACTCTCGAGGCATTATAAACCCTCCTAAAGTTTGGGTGTGTTTCAGCAATTTCGTGTATAGTTTAGGGTACAAATAGTGCATTCTCTCTTTCATCATATCAATACATTCTGTTATCGACCATTCTTTTTGGAGGCTACATTTTCTCATAATGTAGGTTCTGAGGCAGATTTCCGTGGTCCAGCTCAACAGTAGATTACCTCCTAAACTCTAGAATTAGTGAGCATCTCTTTCGTCCGAAGGCATATTCTTCTTATGTAGTTTCTGTCAGTTTTATGGTCCAGTTGGGGGCCTTGTCCAAGTTTAGATAGTCAGTTCAGTAAAGGCTTCGTAGAAGGTTTTAGCTTGGATTTGCGTTTTCTCTTTTGATACGATGTTATGAAGGTTTATGTTTGATTTTGGGACTACCATATTTTCAGTTTATCTTCCACACTTTGACTTTTTATGAATTATGCTTATGATGGAATGCTAAGGGGTCTCTAAGGCCTTTATTGTTCGGGATGTCCGTCGTAGCCAGGGCCTCGGCTCGGGTCATTACAGTTACGAAATTGTACTCATAAGATTTATTAATAAAAATTGCTTTTTCTTTTATTTATCTTTGGTAGTAGTTAATTTTTGACACCTTTATCAAATTATTGCAAACAAATTTTGGCACACCTAGTGGGGACTATTTCTGCTCTTCATCTCATTCTCTTACGAATGGAAAACTACAAATTCAACTACTACAATGGATTTCAGAAAAACAACTGATGTTTCATGCAAGGACTCTACTACTATCGTATCTACTGACCTCATTCATGTTGTGCGAATTACTCGAAAAACATTCAAGACTAGGGGATTTGATGGATCAGAATGTCTCACCTCTATATAGATGGTGAAAAAGAATAACTCTCATTGTAGGGACACTTCGGGTTATTTTCCGTATTCCTACTTATTTTCCCCATTAGAGAATTTTCATAACTGTACCATGTTATTTATGATTTTCTAGAACTAATAGTTCGGTTACTGGATAGTTCATTGTGTTTTTAGAGCTAATTTCCAGTTTAGAAGTCTTCGCCGATCCCAAATGGCCGTCGAGTGAAAACTTCTATAAAATTAATTTGGATGCAAATTCAAAATGTACCAGGCTTATTGAAATATCAATTTTAGGCTAGGTAGACCCTTTGTTTGGTTTCCAATGCACCCGAGCTCATTTCGATCCATTGGTGGAAAAGTCAAAAATTGGAAGATATGGGTGTGGGCCGCACAAGTGGCATAAATGATTATGAATGGAACATAAGACATTACCATTTTATCTGAAACATTAAAATTATTGGGTTTACATAGTTTGTTTTTGAAAAATAGTGTTTGAATGAGTCCGGGAGGTCAAAAATAAGTTTTGACCTTGCGGGCCCCATTTAAGTTCATATAGAAAGGCCTTTTTGGTCGAATTTCGAGCATTCTTAACTTCCTATTGAACCATAGATTCCCTAGAAAGGCTTGGTAGCTTTGAATTGACTCTTGGAGGAGAACTAGAAGCTTTTTTAACATTTATATTTGTAATTAACAACGGATTTGAAGTAGGAATTCTTCCATTTCATAGTCTAATTTATTAAATTTTTTACCAAAATTCCAATTAGTTTGAGGGCATAATTTTAGTCCAAATAAGTTTGCTTTTCACTTGATTCTTGAGGGTTATTATTACCTAGTAGTGTATGAACATTTGGTTGATCTCAGAAATATGTTTTCCGTATGTGGGACCCACTTGAGGTGGTTTTGGTGTTGGTTTTGAACCCGAAGCACAATGGTGCAATATGAGTACCAAAATTCTCGTAATTATGTGTAGATTGTGGTTTTGATAACTTGGCACCTTGAAGAAGCTTATTGAAAGAGAAAATCAAAGGGTTAGAGGTTCATGGACTTTCTTTGGATTTAAGATAGGTTAGACTTACCTGTGTTAGATTGAGTTTATTATAGTATGATTTCGATATCCTAAGATTGGGATGGAATTGAGGCATTGGAATGATAAATGGTATATTTTGGGATTAGTTGAACTACTTAGGCCATTGAGATCGTATAGTGTGAAGCTTGACCTATAGCTTCTAATATTGGCTAGTTACTTGTCTCATGAATAGCATGAGAATGCTCTAGTTGTGCTAACTAGACAGGAGTGACCTTGTTCACTCGTTCTAAGACAAATTAACCTTAAATATGCTTAGTTGTGAAGTTTCCTTAGCTTCCTCGAACGAATCTATCTATATATAATAGGAGTGGCAAAAGTGACAGTGTCATCACTGTAAAATTTCTATTTAAAAAGAAACACAAATTCATCAAAAACTACATTTTAAGGTGGAGGGAAAAGATGAGTTGGGTCATGCCGCGATACTAAATTAGGAGCTTCTTGGGAGGAAACCCATGGTATTTTGTTGTTTATATTCGGATTATGTGATTGACATCAGATCTTTGCACCCATGGTGCCACAGGTATATTTCTAACTCTCTTGTTTTGTTTTGACGCATTGGGGACAATGTATGATTATAAGTTGAGGGTGGGAGTTCTTGTGGGTGTTGATGTCCTCTAGGGATTTTTTTTGCCGTGCCTCTTTTCCTCAGTGTTTTGTTCCTAGTAGAGCCGGCATGTTTAGGCGTATTATGTTTGCTTTGTGATATGTTGTGGTTAATTAGGGGAAAAATAATTATCTAGGATAGTTGACATATTTTTGTTGATGTTTCTTGGAATGATAAATACCTCTCCAATTATCTATCTAGTAACTATGTGATGTGCATCTATATGTGACTATTGTGAATCTCTTTATGTCATTAGTACTAGGGACATGATAATCACTGCTAACAATTGCATGGACCGAATGGGTAGTAGCTTGTGATGTACCTTTGTTCCATATGTGTGTGAAATACTACCCAGTTCTAGTTGTGTGTTAAAGTCAGATCTTGCCCGATTGGTCTTACATTGGTTATAGGATAGCTGTTAGGAAAGGATCATAGGCCGCTGTTGATATTAGTCTACTTTTAGCCGAAATGACCTTCCATGTGTGAATAATATCCCTTGATCTTGATTTTGAGCCTGAATGCCTATTCTTTTTATTATACCTATCACCTTCCCATTTGTATCATAATAAACCTATTTTGGCCCTAGTCCTCCTTGGATATTATGCACTTTGACTTAGGCAAATAGCCTAATTTGAGGGTGGCTATCATAGGGGTGCGTGATGTAATGTGAGTATGAAGAAGGGTCATAAAAAAAATAATTGATTCAATAGTAACCAAGGCCTGTTATCTGAGTTTTCTGATAACATCAAAAAACTTCTTCAACAATTTCAAGAAGGGTAATAAAAAAAATATATATGCAAGGCTGGGTGTGGTAGAAAAAGAGTGAGAAAAGCTAAATTGTGAAAAAGAGAAAATGAATGACTAAATGACCACACCCATCCTGAATTTGCTTAATAAAAAAAGGGACAAATAAGGTAAAGGTTGACAAGTGAGACCCCAAAAATAGTGTAGTGCCAAGGAGGCTTAGTAACCTTAAATATCCTTGTGTATCATACCAGCCCCAAGTCTACATTACAAGCTGAAGAAAAAGTCCTATAGTGATCCTAACTTAACTGTTTGAAAGCTTCGGTAATGAAAATAAAGTCAAGCTTATGGTATTTGGCATACATTGACTGGAACTTCTTTCTGAGAGTG
Organism: Capsicum annuum; assembly: GCF_002878395.1. Lineage (NCBI taxonomy): Eukaryota > Viridiplantae > Streptophyta > Magnoliopsida > Solanales > Solanaceae > Capsicum > Capsicum annuum. Next base: position 5,257,843 of record NC_061119.1, read on the forward strand.
ATTGTCTCTTGACCGTCCTCTCATTGACATACTTGATTACATATATGAGTGAAGAGGGACTTCTTTGTTTTAAGGGAACATTGGTTGCGTTGCTAGCTGCTTACATGTTTGGGCAGTGTAACTTGTATATATGCATCGTTATTGTTGCTTATTTGATGTCATATCTTGATTCCCTTGTGTCACATTATTGATCTTTATTGATATACGCAGTTGGGTTTAAAGTGATTGAAAATGGAGATGGTAATGTGTTTTGAACTAAAATGGATGATCAACTGTCATAGGTATCTTATTTGCCTCTTGGTTAAGCATCTTAGTGTGGTGTCATGTAGTTGTTTGAGGACAAGCAATTGTTTTAAGTTAAGGGTGTTGATGTGTGAGCAGATACTAACACATTTGAGGTTTTTAACTGAGAATAATTACAAAGTCTTAAGCAACTTTAGTTGTTTTTTATTGTTTTCTCTTTGATATTAAAGTAATAGTCAAGATGCAAGAGAACAAGCAATAATGGAAGTAAAAGAGTTGAATTCTGAGCAAAATAAGAAGGGAAGTGTAGTTTACGACTTGTCTGATAAGTTTTCAACTCCCTGATAAGTTATCAGACTCATCGTCAACCTTAGACAGAGAATGAGATTCAGCTGGAAGAAGTGAAGACAACCTGTGATAGGCCGTAAGAATTGTGTGAAGTCATCAGGATCGTCCTCAGGCATTGGCAGTTCTTGAGAAATTGCAGTGAAGATGTGACAATGTCTGTAATAAGTCGTCAGGTGTCTGATAAACCGTCAAGAATGTTGTCACACATAAGCAAAAGGCAAAAATTTGAGGCATGCCTGAGGACATGTTCTAATAAACTATCAGAACTCTGATAAGCCGTCAAACATGACGTCACCTAAAAGAAAAATTCTGAATTTTTCTTAAGTAATAGCTTCTAGGGTTTCGTTGGGGAGGCTGAACTTATCGGGGGGCAGAAAACTTATTCCAAGGGAGTTCACCTCTCTTTGGGGGATCTGAACTTAGAATTCAATTTTCAACTTTTTGATTTGGTTGTGGGAATTTCCTCTTGAACTTGGAAGAGAATCAACTTCATACTTCATCTTTTGTAAGTTTAATTACTTTGAATGATGAATATAATTGGTGCTATCTCTTTCTTTCTCATGTGGAACTAAAACCCACAACTAGGGTTGTGGGATCTATGATTATTCCTCCATGGATTTAATATTTGGATAGGGTTCGAGTGATTGTGGGAACATCTTGATAATTCTTTTGCATTAATTATTTTACTGTTGGTTGCAAACAATAGTCCTTGCTTACTTTTGATTTTCTTGAGATAAGAAATCAACCCTAGTAAGAAGTGAATTATCAATGAGGATTTGGGAAGTTTAAGTTCTCATCCAATGATTAATCTATAACAAGATTGATCAACTCGAGATAAAATCAGTATGAATAGAATGCTTTCCTAAGTTCGAGAGAATAAGGTAGTTCAACATCTAGGTAGGTTGAGAAACACTTAGATGGATTACCGAAAATGATAATTTGGTGTTTCCCATAAGTCACAAGAATCCAATACTGCAACTGTTATTCAATGGAGGATTACTAATCATAGTGATCACAACTCTAGTTTCTCTATATCATTGATTTGAAATATTGAAGTTTAAGATTTGAGCTTTATAGCGAATTGAAGTATTAATAACTTTTGTTAAATCATTAAAAACCCCTATTTTGTCTTTTCATGCCAGTTGTTTGAATTTAACTTGTAGCTTTAGTTTCAAACGAGTTTAATCACCACTCACATTGTTCCTTGTGGATTCAACTCCTACTCCAAAGTTGGGTAAATATATTGACGACGACCGCCTTACACTAAATTGACGTATAAGTTGAGCGTTATCACATCCCAAACCAATGTTCTTATGATGGAAAAGAACAGACAAGCTTCATCTGATATTCTGTGGAAATTCATGGTTATGTATTGTAGTATATTTTAGTTGTGGATGACTGACCTTGGAGTGTTAAGGATTCAAGTTGAGCAAAATCAAGACAAAATGCTTGGAATACAAGTTTAGAGACTTAGTACATAAGGGTATTGTGGAAGTAAGACTTCATGCACAGGCAATCCCAAAGAGAGAAGGTTTCATGGAACTTGGATCTTTATATAAGGAGAAGGGAGATTGCATGAGGAGTCTTGTGTGATAATAAGGTGTCACCTAAACTTAAAGGCAAGTGTTATATAATGGTAAACTCCTCAAGTTGAAAATTGGAAACAAAAAAACTTTTCCTGGCACCATTTATCAACACTCAGTACCAAATATTTGAGATAGATCTCCAAATAAGATCTCTATCAATTTTTCTTCAAACCCAAACATTGTCATAACAGCAATTAACAGCAATTAAGTAATTCCAGTTGCATGTCATAAGCTTTTTCCATGTCAAGTTTAATGTCCAAACGACCCTACCTAACAATAATGTTTTTGATGTTGAAGTGTGTTAGGAACGGAATCCTGAATATTGTGGAATTAAGTAAAGTAATCAACTAAAGACAATAATAACGATAAGTTGATGTCGGTCAACTTGACCTACGTCCGCTACCAAAAGGAGGAGCAATTTTACTAAACACCAACGGAATAAGAAAGACTACAGGAGCATAAAAGAGAATACAAAATTAGAATAATTAAATACTCTAATATATCAAATACCCTAGGAGAATAACCTCACAAGATCACTCTAAAAAAGGGTGCACACAAGTGTTTTCCAACAAACTCTCTCACAAATACTTTCTACAAAGAAGAAAACAAACACATATAAGATCTTCTCAAATTGGTGTATCTATGGTGAAAAAAACACAACTATTTATTGCAAGGAAGTTCTTAGTCTCCAAATATTTGATGTCATCGATGATGTCAATCAAACTTTGGCCCCAAATAAAATCTCTTGATAGAGATTTTCTACAAAATATCATGAGATTTTCACAAAAAATATCAGGAGATTTTTCAATAAAATATTGCCCAAGATATGGCCACATTACAAAGTGAAATGAAATATGATTATTGATGCAGTAGTATAACATCGTATTTTGCCAGATGTTGTGGGTAGCTGTAAGCTAATGCTCTCCTTGGTCATATTCGTATCGCAAGCTTCAAGACCAAGGGTGAAGTTACATTATTTGAAGCAACGAGTTCAAAAAAATTCAATAGCTTCAGCTTAAAGCTTGTTATATTAAGAAATTTAGTTAACATGTATAAATAATGTATCTCGAATCCATTATGCAAAAAAGGCTTGTCATTTATTATTAATAAACTTGAAATCCGGTATTCTTGTACTCGTCAAATTTTACAGACTAGATATCTCTTCATTAGTATTTCTGAGGTGGAAGATTACAATTATAATCTTAAAGTGCAAGATTTTTTCGATGTCATATTTAATCACCTCAGAAAAGCTCATTTATGCCATCTGTTAAAAGTTTTGTTCATTTATGCCATTACCGTTATAAAACAGACTCCTTTAAGCCATATTTTTTTAAAGGAGGTTTTGCAAAACAACCTTTGCAATGTGTGCTCTTATTAGAGGTCCATGTTACAAAATTAGACCTACTAAAAATACTTGTCATATAAAAAAAAGACCCATTTTAGATAACATTACCATATTCCATTTATATATCATTGCCCAAATGATCAGATTCATTAACCAAAAAATTGAAGAGGAAAAAGACTTTAGCTAATCTATAAAAGACAAAGAAAACATGAAGAAGGGTGTTAATTATAGTGTACAACACATTAAATTATTAGCATAACGATGGAGGACAGCTGAAAAATGAGATAATAAATGGCTTAATTTTCTTTCTAGCCAATCAATGGTGAGTTAATATGTGAGCATAGTGTCCTTTCACGGTGATACACCTAGCAGGCCTGTTAAACGGACCGATTCAGTTCAACTCAGAACCAGCACACGTCTAGTTACCGGTTACTGGACCGGTCCGGTACCGGGTCAATCTTAACGGGCCGGTCCGGTCAGAGCCCAAACTGCAAAACTGGATGGAATAAACTAGGACCGGCACACTTAGCCTTGGTCCAGTTTTGAACGATCCAAACCGGTCAAAACGTAAAAAAAAAAATTAAACACAAAATTAAATATTTTTTCCAATATACACTATATATACATAGCTATATACATTTTCAATACATTAAACAATATAAATACAACATTCATACACTAAATATATACTACATTTGAAAATATATGCACATGTATACTTTAAACATATACTAGTTTAGAGTCTATAAAAAATATAAACACATATATCTGTACAGTATAATATGTATTACTTAAAATACTACTTTAAATAACATACACCATATATATAGTACTTTAGAAAACATATAGACAAGTATACGCTAAATATATAACAACTTTACAGTATATACAAAATATATACACATATAACATATATACATTACGTATTATACTACTTTAGAAACATATACACATAAAATATATAATATTTTAGTCTATAGAAAATATATGGACATATATGTAGAATATATACTACTTAAAATACCACTTGAAACAATATACATACAACATATATACACTGTATATATATACTAATTTAGAAAACATACAGACATGTATATGTTAAATATATACTACGTTAGAGTCTATAAAAAATCTATACATATATAACATATATACATTACATATTATACTACTTTAGAAGTATATACACATTAAATATATATTGGTTTAGTCTGTAGAAGATATATAGACATATATGTAGAATATATACTACTTAAAATACCAATTGAAACAATATACATACAACATATATTCACTATATATATATATATACTACTTTAGAAAATATATAGACATGTATACGTTAAATATATACTATTTTTCTGTCTATATAAAACATATACACATATAACATATACACATTACATATTATACTACTTTAGAAACATATACACATTAAGTATATACTGTTTTAGTCTATAGAAGATATATAGGCATATATGTAGAATATATACTACTTTAAATACCACTTGAAACAATATAGATACAACATATATATATTATATATATATATACTACTTTAGAAAATATATAGACATGTATACGTTAAATATATACTATTTTAGAGTCTATATAAAATAAATACATATATATGTAGAATATATACTACTTTAAATACCACTTGTGTATATATGTAGAATATATTTGTATATATGTTTGTTATGTTTATTACTTAGTGTGAAGTTTGATAGTAATATATTAAAAGTATTTAATTCAAACTAAAAATTCAATTTAAATTAAAAAAAATTATAAACTAAGGAGTGAATGAATGTTGTATTATATTGATAACAAAATGATCCAAAACTTATAATTTACATGAATGAAAAATCAACTAATTTTGCATCATTTTTTCCAAGTCGTGCATGTTAATATTAACGGAAACAGTCATTGAAGAGTCAAAATTAATGGGGGCAAACCATGCATTGGACTTGATTATGCTAATTTGTCCCTTGAAGTCATAATTTCTTCAAGATTCTGTCTGTCTTTCGGCTTCTCCTCCATTCCTTGATTTCTTCATTCCGCTCTAATCCAATCTGTAAGGCAAACTAGAACATTAGTAGCATTCTTCCTAAGTAGTGTCGGTTGTCTCTAAGTTGTTGTCGTCCTTGACTAAAAGTTCTCTCCGATGCAATGATTGACAGTGGAACGTTCAATATATATCTAGCTAATCTTGAAAGCTCAGAATATTGTCTTTCATTATTCTTTTACCAATACAACGTGTTGATCCTTGCTTTACGATCATTTATAGGCTATCGAAGATAATACCTAAGCTCTTCCTGAGAAGTTGTTATGTATGTTGAAGTCGCAACCTTATCCCAAACATTTAAATCATAAAAGTAATCAAAAAAACCACTATGTTTCAGCCTTTTAGAAGATGATGGCTCCTCGGAAGCTTGTGGAGTGACAGTTGGAGTGAAATTTGCCGGTACAACTACATCAAAAAAATCGACATAATGGTTATATAATACTTCTATGTAAATGTTTGCATCACTCGTAACCGTAAACGAATTTGATTTTCTTCAGGCTCTGTATCTAAGGAAGTATAAATAATAGAACTAAATTCGTACATAGTATTATATTTCATACATGGATTTAGTATGGCACCAACAATTAAATTGGGAGAAACGGGTAAAAATATTTTTTAAATTTAGCAAACATAGCACTAACAGTTACTTTGTAACCTTCTTTATTTTTATATTATTTGAGCAAACAAGAAATGTAAGCTAAATAAGACAAAATATTGCAAACAGTAGGATAATAAGCACCAAAAAATTCAACCGTAGCTTTATAATTTTTTCAAAAATTGAACAAGATCATCAATTCTAGCCTAATCAAAATCATGTAGCATATACTGAGGAAAAGAACCAGAATATTGATTAAAGGTCATTGTAATTGGAACTTTATCAGCAAGACAAGTTTTTAAATAAGAATAAGTAGAATTTCATCTAATATCACATTTTTCAGTCATTAATATCGGTCTAAGTCCATGTTGTTCACATTTCACTTTAAATTCTTTGACTCTTTTTCTTCGATTATTTCCTTGAATTAAGTCAACAAGTCGGATCTTTTCAATATAAAGCTCAAAAATTCAAGACCATCTTTTACAATTAAATTATATATATGACAAGCACACTTCACATGAAATATTTCAGGTGACGGTGGAGAAAGGTCAACTTTTAACTTGTCAATAGCAGTCTTCTTGTTAGATGGTTTATCAAAAGCTATACATAAAATTTTTCTTTCAATACCATAATATTCTGCAACTTTAATAATAGATTCAAAAATAAATTTTCCAGTATGTCTACGATCTTCATCATACAAAAAAGATAGAATACATTTTTGCATAATAAAATTATTACCTATCCAGTGACAAGTAATGGGTAAATAATTATTTTTATTAATAGCGCGACCAAGATCAGAAGTTAAAGAAATTCTACGTTGAATACTTTTTAGAATGTAGACTAATAATAAACATACTGTGCATGGAGTCTAAAAATATCTGCCCGACAAGTACTTCTAGGAATACTTTAATGCCCCGAGAGTACACCCAGGGCGTCACATGGTGCTTACAGTGTCGAAGGATTACAAGCTAACCCATGAGCTGGTACCTGCTGTGAGCATTGAATATAATACATAATAGCGTAAGAAAAGAGTATGTGATGAGTACTTTGAATATACTGGTATGCTAAATAAGATAGGCTTATATGGATAGTTTCATGTACAGGAGTAATAACTGACTGAATGAATAGCATAACATATTGAATAGGATTCATGAAATCTGTAAATACTGAGAATGCATGACCAAGCATAAAACATGTTCTGAATATAATATGTAAACTGAAGTACTAAAATTTGATAACTGAATAACTAAGAAAATGTGTGCTATGGTCAAACAAGATTGAACTGTATTCTGAATTAAGTATTAAAATAGAAACTGTGGGTGGTATCATCTAACCAACATGCCCCAGTTTGAGCGGATAGGGGTCCAATTTGTGACCCCAGTTAGAAGGATACTAGTATCGTGCCACGAGTACTAACAATGGTTGTGTCAACCCTAATATAGAAGGAAAATATCTTATAAACCCTAATATAGAAGGAAGACATCTTGTCAACCCTAAACTATTGGGAAGTCTCATGAGATATGTGTCAACCCTAAACTGGCAGGAACACATCTCAAAGCTATGCTGGCTACGTAGTTCTATAACTCAGGGATTGCTACTAAGGATCAAACCCTATATTAATAGGAATGCCCCCATCCCTGGGTTCGCTCAGTGCTTAATCCTACTCCCAACATAACTAACACTGATTATGGGACTGAACTAGGCTTAACTGGACAAGTAACTGATCATGAAGGCTAACTGAGTGGTAATGCTTATGATTTATCTGAAACAATTCTGAAAATACTGAGACTAAGTAAAAAACTAAGTTTTCAGGTATTCATAACCCCCAGGACTCAATAATAATATCAATAGGACCAGTTGAAAGATTTGAAACCATGGAAGGAAATCATTATTCACAATTATTCACTTAAACATTTCATCAAACACATGGAGACTAAGACTTTAACATGGAGTTACTTTATAAACATGAAAAGATCGCACAATCATAGGACCAAATCATAATCTGTTGGTTTTATTTTGAATTCGTATGAACACAATATGGACGTCATAGTATTTAAAACATACTATGACGCATTCCATATGAAATTACTTGAAAACAAAACAAAAGTCATTATTTAAACTAATTCTTGAGGCATTTCATCAAACACTTGTAACGCATGGGAATAGTTTAAAGCTTATAGTAATAGCATGATTTTAACATCAACATCACTAATTATTATTTAAATCAGCAAATAACATTATTCAAACGTGTGGAGTTTATAATAAAAACAATTTCATGTAAACATGGTATAGAGTTCCAATTCATGGGAATTCATGGTTTTAATTGCAATTAAAAATCACAATAACTTGTAAAGATCACAACTTTGAATTCAAAATTAGATAATTGGACTCCATGGTGAAAGGGACCCATGGATGAACATTCAACATACCTCAATTGACGATTTCATTAAAGTTCTTAGAGTTTTTCTTGAGAATTGATCTTGAATTTTTGAAGTTTAGGTTCACTAGAGTAGATTGGTTTCTTGGAGACAAATTATGAGTAATGGGGAACCTAATTCCCTTTTAGGATTTTAATTTTGTGTTTAGGATGGATCTGGGGCCATGGAAAAAGACCAAACTGACCCAAAAACTTAAATCGCGAAAACTAAAAATCCCAATTTTTGGTTTCGACGCGACGCGGTGCTTATCATGTTAGAGCACTGGAAATGGACAATACCCATTTTTTCCAACGGCGTAATGTGGTGTTGTCGTGTTGCACCACTAAAAACGATAATTCTGAACTAGAACCTTGGCGCGATGCGGTGCCATCGTGCTGCCTCACTGAACGTGAATTTGAACCTTGGCGCGATGCGGCGTTATCATGGTAGTCCACTGAAAAAGGACGAACATGATTTTAGCCATCACCGTGATGCAGCCTTATCATGTTGGGCTACTGTTTTTCACTAAAAGTGCCATAACTTCTTACCCAAGTATCGAATTTGGGTGAAATTGGTATCGCTGGGAAGCTGATTCAATGTCCTATAATTTGGTTGGTCTTGAGTTGGAAATTCTGAGTAGAAAAAAAGATATGCTCATTTGAAGTTGACTAAAGTAACATTCTTCCCAAAAACTCAATCGGTAAGGAATATTTTGATTTGACTAATAGCTGGGAGTTATTTGAGGCATTAATATACATCAAACTCTCTTATAAAACTACCAAAGAACTATAATTTATTTCTCATGAGCTCGAAGCATGGTTCTAATATTGGTTTGGATTTTTGGGGTATTACAAATACCATTAAGCATAAGATTATAAATTCCTTGAATATAATGACTAAAATAATATGAAGAAGCAAAAGTGAAAGGCAAACAATCCACAACTATCATTTTTGCGATTTCTTCCCAGTCTTTCATTTTATTATAATTCTTAATATATTGACCTATTGGTTCTTCAATTTGGTTTGTGCTGGCCCACCAATTGCCTTACCACCTTATGCAATAAGTAACTCAGTAGCGTGATTTTCTCTTATATGTCTCATCAACGAACCCGTACCCCCTTGATTGCCTCCTCTTTCATGTTCATATACAACTACATAAATATTGCATTTCACCTTAGTTTCTCCTTCTATTTTCGTAAAAAATTCTCATGCAATACTATTTCTTCTACGATCTTTTGGGGCATGGGGAGGAAGGGGAGGGAGATTGACCAATTCAGATCTAACATTAGCATTTCCTACTGTAGGTGTGTCATCAATATTTTCATCATCTTCATCTAAATTAATTGCATATACTTCATTTTCTTCTTCTACACCATAATTTTTCAGAGCTTCTACATAATTAATATCGTGAGCACCTACACCTATTTCTTCCTCAACAGGTTGACTAATCGATACCGGAGGCATACAGGCATATCTAGTACTTGAACTACCTCTACTGGTACTGCCACCAATTCATTTTTTTACTACTACTATACTAACACTTCAGAGACAAAATTTTTTGATATTTTCACCGAGGTTTCTTAATTTATCCATATTATAAATCAAACTAAAAAATATTTAAAGTGCACAAAAATTATAAAAATAAATATTCAACAATTAATACACTAATTAAAAATTAAAAGTAAGAGATGAAACGACAATACTAAATTTTGGAAGTATCCTAAAGTTGCGACTTTAGAAAACTTCCACTTGATATTTGTAATTGCACAATTAAAAAATAAAATTGAGCATTTTAGGAGATAATTAGAATATTTGAGAGACATTGAGAGAACGAGATTGTTAGTTGTGTGAAAAATGAATTTTGAATTGGGGTATTTATTGGAAACTTTTTGAATTAGATTTCCGTTGGAAGGTCAAAAAGGCTATAATGCCGTTGGGCCTCAACTATGCAATGGCCCAATAACGGCTAAATGCATTTTTCTAGAAAAAAAATTATATAATTGCGCCGGAAAACTGACGGGCTTGGTCCAGACCTCTAAACAGGCTGGTCCACCGGGCCTGTCAATATAGACTGCCGCCCGGAGGTCCATCGGGCTGGGCCCTCTAAATGGGCCAAACAGCTCGGCCTACTTGGCAGGTTAAACACCATGTCTTGTAGTTGAAAGATTCAATCATTTCACAAAACATTTTCATCACTTCAACATACCACAAATAAGGAAGAAGGAAAAAACGACTAATTGGTTGATGATAATGAACAATATGCAAAAATAGTCACAATACTTGCAATTTTCAATTTCATCGAAATCAGCTCCCCCCTCCCCCCCCCTCCCCCGGGCGAGTATTTGCATTTTTTTTATAAACAATTGACGTTGCGTTGTCAAACTTCTTATTTTAAAAAAAGTGGGATACTAAATCTGATTATTATAGGACTTAATAAATTGGAATATGGCTATGTCATTTAAAATTACTCTTTTTTTAAATAGGTAAGATTTTTAGTGGTTCTAATTTAGTGATGTAGACCTCTAATAAAAGGCCTCGGGGCAAAGGTGATTTTGTAAAATCACTACTAAAAAATAATGGCATAAATGAGTATGTTTTATAACGACAAAGACATAAACGAGCCAAACTTTTAGCGGATGACATATTTGAACCATTTCTAATAGTTTAATGGCATATTTGAGTCTTTTCCTATTTAACAAACTCTATAGGCTCAAAACCTGTGATGCAACTTATTAAGCTTTTATTAGCCAAATATCATGTACTAACGAGAATACTAATCAAGCCCTTGAGATTACAAACTTCACATTCCTAAGGAAATTATCTTTTGTTTATAGTCTGCCAAACTAGCCTCTGCTTGAGTAGTTAGAAAGTCAACCATGTCTTTCTTCGAAATTAGTGATTCAGCTCCTAGTGCTTCCAATGCATCTTCGAAGGGGGATATTTCATTTTTCAAATTGATTTCTTGTTCCTCAGTTGCTCTCTTATTCATCTTTGCTTTTTCTGGGCTCTCCTTCAACTTTGAAATAGAAGCATCAATTTCAATGCGATGGTGCTTGAGATAACTTGAACGCTCCTGGCTTTTAGTAAGCTTATCGATCAGGTTTACCTTCTTGGAAACCTTACTAAAATAGTCAACCTCCTGCCTCTTCGCATGATGAAAATTTGTGAACTGTGATGGAAGATTTTTCTTCAGTTCACCCTAAGCATGTGCTTTCTCAACCGAGAGATTAGGCAATCCATCATATATAGGAAGGGCAGTCACTAATACTGAATAGTTTTCAGGGAGAAGCACTTTGTTCAAAGGCATCATTAGTAACTTCTGAACTCTAGCTTTAGTTTTTCAAGTACAGGTGACTTGACATGAGATGATAAAGGTGCAGCATCCTAGCAAACGATTTAAAAGAAACGGTCATTTTACTCTAAGCAATCTACGAATAACTGAGGTTAATAATCAACTGATATAATTATAACTGAACATAATCATAAGATAATTACAAGTTATCCTCTTTAGAAGATATGTAAGTACAAAATATGGGTGATACATAAGAACTGAAAATATCATGACTTCTTAACCGTCCACCATACCAAGGTCTCGCTAAAAAAAAATTGTGAGACCTAAGTAGAAAACAACAAAGAAATTTATGATACAATGGTCGCAAACTGAGTCAACAATTTCTTACACTAGAAAATATAAAGGACCAAGGGTGGAATGAAAGACATAGACTTCACCCGCTATTGTTAATTGAACTGCTAGCATGAAAACATAAACTATTAACCAACTTACCTTTCTAAAAAATGATGAAGGTTTAAGTACATCGCCTACATAAACGCAAATCAACCAACGTTACTTGTTATATTATGAGGATTCCAATTGTTCTCATCAACTCGTGCTCAGACCTTGCTATTTTCCCAATTTCTCTAAATTTAATTTCCTAACTTATCTTGTGTACTTTACCCTAAATTGATCTTGAAGTTTTCATTTCAGGCGTTTTCAGCCACAGTAGTTACTCTCCCATGGCGTATCCACGACTTTAATATAATGAACTCAACCTTAAGGGGTTATTTGGTTGGGTAATCCCAGGATAATAAATTCCGGGATTAGTTATTCAGCGATTGGCTATCTCGCCATATATATGGGATAACCTATCCCATCACTATGGTGTAAATGGTGGGATAAATTATCCCTAGACTAAGTAATACCTCCAACCAAATATGGGATAAAATAATCCTTAATTTTATCCCAGGACTATCTATTCCTTATATCTCACATCAAACGACCCCTAAGGTTGTTAATATTGATCACATTATAGGGAGCTTGGTGCACTAAAGCTCCTACGATGCACGGGGTCCAAGAAAGGGCCGAACCACAAGGTTTTATTGTAAGCAGCCTTATCCCACATTTGTGCAAGAGGTTGTTTCCATGCTTGAACCCATGACATTTCTACAAGAGAAAATTGAAGACATCGTACTTCTCAATTTATTTGTTAAATACCATTTTATCAACAAGTTTAATACTAGATGAATACTTACAATTTGAGATATTTCAAAATATTCTACAAACAAAAATCATTATGAAATTCACAAGTTTAAGAAATTTATTATTACAAGCAAGTAAATCATTGTGAATTCCCTTGGGTTAACTTATAGTGATCACAACAGTTGTCTACTATTTTTGTTACTGTATTCAAGTAAAATTCAATCATATCCTCAATAATCCTCATAACTCTATCATCCACCTTTTTTCATAGGCATGAATACATATATACACAGATACTTTTACACAATAGAAACTTTGTTTGCGTAGTACATGTGTAAGAATGTGTACTTACTTCATCAGAGGGTGTATCATCTAACAAAACAACTTCGGCGACAGACTTATGACATTTAACAGTGTCTTTGGATGACTGGCTTGAGCCGTGGAGATAACCAGGAGAATGTTTAGTGATGTTAGTAGCACATTTTGGCATGTTATTTAGAATGACATCCGCGAAGCACTGAAAAAGAAAGAGAGAAGAAATGTCAACCTACAAAAGTGGAATTAAATCAACAATATGGGTTTAAATTCATTTACAACCCTCTTTTCCTTTACAGAAGGCCTCTCATCTTTTTCTTGCCCTTCAAACTTCTGTTGCTCTGAAATTGAGTCTTCAACAACTAGAAAAAATGGATAGAAAATTAAAGAAAGGTCAACAAGTTTCTTTTAGAGAAGGAAAGTTATCAAATTAAAGAAAGGTCATGTTGAAGTATATTGATTGATGAGCAGAAGTTCATGTCACGTTGTTAATTTTCTGTAACAACATTTTACTGATAATTGATTACATAAAAATTTGATCTTTTTTTGACCAATTGTTCAGTAGTTTGTTTCTATTTAATTTTAATTTAGTTAAATCCAAATATAATTTGGACGTCATTGCTTGAATAAGTAATTAATATCAGTTAATTTAGTAAATAGGTAAATCACAACTCCATGTTGATACGATATCTGGACTTATATTCCTATATTACTTGCACTACCCCGTAGGATTGCTAGTTGCATTTGGTCGCAACAGTGTTCGTAGTATTACTAAGCGAGTTAATTTTTCTTCGATGTTTGTTGTTTCATTGCACTTCAATTATCACATTTTTTTGATGTAGCTATGTTTCTTCTAAGTTTGTTTTGACGCTCTCTCTATAGTATCTTGCCACAACGAGTTCACACTCCCTCTTTTCTTTTCATTTCATTTTTTTCTTCGTTGTGTCTAGGGTCTATAGAAATAGCTTTTTGACCTCCTAAAATAGGAGTAAGGTCTACATATATTCTACCCTCTAGAATCCTCTTCTATAAATAAAAGACTTATCTTTACAAGCTAGCATCTTTTTGTAAAAACTGTGTGAGACAAACAAATCTCCAAGAAAGTAACTTAGTAGGCATTTGTACATAAGAAAATGGGATATTTAAGTGTGTTACTTTCCTTTTTCGCTTGTCCTAAAAAGAGAGTCTCTTTCTATATCTAGCAAGTTTTCCTATGTTAATAAGTATTTTACGTCACAAATTTAAAATCACCAAATTGTAATTATGGTTAGATGCCTACTTTTAAACTGAAAATAAAATCTAAAAAGTTGTCGGTGATAAATATAACAAGAATTTTTGCTTTTGCAGATTTAATGTCATGAACCGAGCCGAGGCCCTGACCATGACGGGCATCCCGAACCATGAAGGCCCGAGAGACCCCTTAGCCCGTAATTATAATCATAACTCATATGATATAACTGTGTAGAAGATAAACTGAAAACATGGTAGTCCCAAAATCAAACTGAAAGCTTCATAACATTGTATTAAAAGTGAAAACCCAAATACAATCTAAAACCATCTATAGAATTGAAAATAATAGTCTGACTAGACCGGGACAAGGCCCCCGGCTGGACCATTACAACCATAAAAAGGAAATAACACATGGGATATATGCCTTCTGAAGTAAGGGAGGCTCACCAATCTCTAAAATTCTGAAAAATAATCTACCGGTTTGCAGGACCATGGTAATGGGCGTCAGAACCTAAAATATATGCCACGACCCAATTTTTGAGTCATGATTCACCTACCATAACCCACCAGTAGGTAAGCCGACACCGTAACCTGGAGCTAACGCAATGGGTTATCTTGGTTGAATCGTCCAATATGGACCCTATATAAGAACACAATATAACAACAATATTCCATAAACAAAACAACTAACATTCGAATACCAATTGTATGACCTGATAGTATATGTACAAGAGCAACTTTAAATCCGTCAAGAAAAATTACAACTCGAAGTCTACTAAACTTAAATAGTCATAAATGATCTCATACATTCGTCTCGAATACAAAAGACAGAATAACGATAGAGGCGAAAAAGGGCAACTCGAACTCCAAAAGCTCACCCTATCTCATGATGATCAACACGACACTATCTCAACTCAACGGCGGCAACTAGAACTCGATTCTACACCCAAAAGGTACAGAAGTGTAGTATGAGTACCAAAACACAGGTACTCAGTAGGTATCATCGGCCGACTAATCTAAATTATAATATAAGGATGGTATAAAGTAAGACAATGACTTAAAGTCAAGGTATAGGATCGAACCTGAATCTTCTTCGATATCACTATATAAAATAACTAATCTACTAGGGGAAGAACATATGTGTCATATCAATGTATACCATAATCGTCATACAAATTAGTAATCATTTTGGAAGCATAAAGCCACATATATACAATAACAACCATGTATTTTCCATAATCAACACCAACCATCATTAGAATATAAAGCACAAGAACTTACCATGACGTCCCATACGGCCAAGAAGTATACGCAAAGGAACACAACAAAGAACTCATCACGATATCCCATACCACTGGAGAGTACACCAAAAGACCAATCCATCAATATATCAAGGTACAACTACACAAGCAACTCAACAAATCTATGGGTTGCACATTCCCGCATGGCCTCTTACCGAGGTCTACAATCTTTCTCTATACATCAATTTAGCACAACAAAACAGATATCACCATAGCATAGCTATATAGTTACTAATTCTATATTTCATTGATGAACTCCAAGTCTAGTCGGTATTGTCTAATCTACATATCCATGAAACACTATTTTACAAGTCTTATAGTTTACTAGTCATTAAATAAGGAAAATCTACAACTTGCCAACACTATTATTTATTCACCTATCTCAAGGTCATTTTCTAGTTAGTATCCTCATTATATAAGTCATCAATTAAGCAACCACGAGTTCACATGATAGATGTCAACTTAAATATTTATCATACAATACTAAGACCATTATCATTAGGCATGTTACTACCTTAAGGACTAGTTTTCATATTTTAACCAAGTAAGGTCCAACAACTAGTTTACTAGGCTTCTAGCCCATAAGTCATAGTCATTTATTAGAGACAAATAGTTATAACATAAGTCACTCTACTAGGCGAATTTCCATAACATGACCATTTATCCAAGTCAAGTAGATTTACTAGGTGATCCCTTGGTTCTACACAAGATTACACATATCAATTAGCCTTAACCAAATACTAGGCATAATCCACTTCTAGTTACTAGTTAGAATTAATACGGGTCCTACTTCTTAACTAGTGATTAGTGACGAAGAATGATTAATAATCTACCAAGGAAGGCATCATGTCCCTAGTACACACACGATTTTAGCCACACATGGAATAACCCCACATGTGCCGATATATTCATATTTACTCACCACATACGGTATCATCATAGCAGCATTACCTCTTCTGGAATAACCATGCATCATCAAAACATCAACATATCCTCCGAATTCATGGGGCATCATCATAACATCATTATATCCTCCGGATTCACCGGGTATCATCATAACATCATTACCTCTTCAGGATTAACCAGGCATCATTATAACATTAACATATCTTCTGGATTCACCGGGCATGATCATAACATAATTATATCATCTGGGTATCATCATAACATATTGCCTCTTCCGAATTAATTAGGCATCATCAAAATATCAACATACCCTGTAGATTCACCAGGCATCATCATAACATCATTATATCCTACGGATTCACTGGGTATCATCATAACGTTATTAACTCTTCCGAATTATCCGGACATCATCATAATATCAACATATCCTCCGAATTCACCATGAATCGTTATAACATCAATACCTTTCACAAATTAACGGGTCAAAATCATAGTATCGACATATCCTCTGAATTCTCAAAGCATCATCAGAACATCATTATATCCTCTAGATTCATCGGGTATCTGTTACATCCCGAACTGAGGCGCTGTCCATAACGAGCATCCCGAATTATGAAGTCTTAGGCACCACTTCTCTAACCTGAAATCATGCATAATATTCATATAATGTAGTAAATTAGCGGAAAAAAACACAAGACGAAAACATGGTCACTAGCATTTACATAACAAAAGATAATCACGGATAACTCTTATTTCAAACTACTCAATACTGAAATGAGTTCATAAATATCAATAACATATAACACTGTTCTGCGAAATCATTTCTAAACAAAAATGACATTTGTCTTAAATCTGGGACAAGGCCCCAAGCCAGACCATGAATCAAAATAAAATATCTGTAACAAGTTTTATAACCAAGCCTTCCGAAGTAAAGGAGGCTCAGCAGTTGAAAACTTCTGACAAGTCAATCTACTACTTAACGGGCCCCAGGACTGTGTCTTAGAATCCTGAAATATAAAGGGTCAATGCAATCCAAAATAATGTATTTTTATATAACATAAGTGGGAGAAATTTATAAATAGTTTTATATAAGATATATGAAAAAAACATGGGCATATTTAAAAGACTCTGAACAATTATCTAAAATCCATAACTCACTCTTTATCTTACTACTTAGCTAGGTGGAATACCCTACAACACTGAAATTCCACGATCTATATGCAATCTAACCTTAACTCAACAGCCAAATCCCCAACCTGAGTTTACCCCAAGGGTTGAGTCTCTGTCTCTAATACGCCACAGGGCTCTAGGCTAGCGTATGGTTCCTCTAAGGGATATAGTGAACCCGTTTCGGCAAAACACAATTTTGGGCTAGGAGTTATTTGAACTCAAGCCTTCTTCGGGCAACCACCTAACCCTCTTTAAGCCTATTTTTTGCTCTTTATGACATGTATTCTCTGAAATCAAGTCTGAAACTCTTACTCTATTATGGCATTCATTTATATGGTATCGTCATCCCATTGACTTGCAAGTCGAATCTCTAAGCCATAAAATATCATATTATGATTTCTTCTTTCAAAACATAAAGTTCAGATCACCATACTTCAAACTATTCAAGAAGACTCATACTTCAAAGTATATGTCAAATTATTCAATGAATCTCTCTTTTCAGCATTTCAACAAACATGTGGTAATCATGAATTTTTTTACAAACCGTTCAATTCTTTCATTATATATCTTCAACATTCTTCAACATGTAAAACGCCCACTCATCAATTTAAAATCAATCTTAAATCATTCAAGAATAGTCGAGAACATTGGTCCCATGCTTCTAAATATAACATTCTTCAATTCGCAAAATGCAAAAATCTAAAGGTGTTGCAACATGAGAGGGAGTGTAATTAGTCATGCTCTTAATTCAATTATCAACTATAGATTCATACATACATACATACATACATATATATATATATATATATATATATATATATAAAATGAAATCAATTTTCTTTAAGGGAAGGCCTCAAGACCAAAACAATTTTTCAAAAAGGATTCACAATGTACATTTGTAAATTTAATTCAACGCCCATTGAAAATTCATCATTTCTCAACATTCAGAACACCATTAAAAACGTTTTCACCATACCTATGTAGTTTAGGAAAACCCCACGTACCTTAATTGAGAAATATTATAAAGAAGTTTCAAAAAGATTGGACCTTTAAGCTTGATTTTCCAAACCCTAGTTGCTTTCTCCTTTTGTGTTCTTTAAAGATGAATTACGAATCTTAAGAGAGTAAAACATAATAGGCTTAATTTCATTTAAGGATGATTAGGGATGGAATTTGGGTAAGAGAATTAGGCTAAAGTTCCCCTAGACCCTCTGGGAATTTAAGTAGCGCGTAAAACAACTTTGGATTCACATCAGGTTTCATGTTGGGGCACAGTCGACGCGACGCGTCAAGATCGCATCGTCTTACTGCCTCACACGGAAAATCCAATAAGTTTTCTCTTAGTTATCGGATTTTTGCGAAGTTAGTATCGTTGGAAAGACAATCCAATTATCTACAATTTGGTTGGTCTTGAGCTGCAAAACTCTATGTTTATCGAAAGTTATACAAGTTCAAAGTAAACCCTTATATAATCGAATATCAAAGTTTGGATGAATGAATGACTCTTAGGTCAACTTTGCTCCACTTGATTTGTATGAACACTTTTCACCTCATAATCATACACTAGGAGAAGGATCATGACATATGAATTTAAATATAAACCATGGAATTAGATCGTACACATGTAGGAATGACGGGTCGCTTTCTAGCTAAAAAATACAGGGTGTTACATTATCTTCCCCTTGGGGTCATTCTTCCCCAAATGATGGGAAGGGACTTGTTGAAGTTATAAAAGTATAGAATAAAGAACGAAACCTCGGCATTGAACACGTTTCCTTTACAAAATATATAAGGGCATCAAACAAGCTTCACGATAACCCCTAGAGAAACGTGAAAGCACGAAACATGGGATAATGAGACTCTACATAGGGATGATGTTGCACGTAAGTTATATGAGTCATAATCATCACAACAAGAGGGAGGGGTTTATTTGATGTTCATACAGTTGATTTATATTGGTACTAATAATGAAATAAGATTTCAGGAAAGAAAAGATTAGAAGCATTCTCTACTTTACAAGGTACCAGGAATAAACTTAAACTTAGAGGCACTAATTGTCTACAACCCAAACAATAAATAGCATAATTCACACTTTCCAACTTGCAATTCTCTATCACATATGTAACCACAAGAGTTTGAGTCCCAATGTAAGGTGCTTTTATGTTGAAGCCTAAATCGCAGTAACAAGGTGATAACTTAAGCAATAGTACCTGTACTCTACATCCCACTAAGAATATTACCTTATCTTATCACTATCATCAAACACCCTCGGGGTTTTATTTAGAGAGTACTTCCAAATAAGACACAGGTTTGTGTTTTCAGAAACTACAACATTCAAGCCTAATCATTACTACATCCACTACATGGATCTCCCCACTAAGATCAACAATTTCAATCACTCTTACAAATATTTTTTCCACATTCCTCCTCCTTAGTTATTTCACACAACAAAAGTTTATCTTCTTCTTTTCCTTTTCACCTATAACCTTAGCTTGATAATTCATATCAAATATTTCACCTTCGAGAACATCTTCTCCCCTTCCTAACACATCACCACGCTTTCACAACCACCATCATACTATCATACAAAGGGTCATTAAGGGACCCGAGCACAAATGTCTTAAATGAAAGTAAGACTATTGGACCATAACTTATACTTATTGGACTACTCAAAGAGGGACATAAAGTGAAGATATGATAATATAGACACACGGTGCTCCATATATCAAGTGTCTAGAACATAAGTAGAGAATCGTTTGAAAGAAACACAATATCACATGAGTTCTTAGGATAGAGAACAGTGAGAAAATATCGGTACACATATCAAGATAAAATGAGGCAAAGAGACTAAATTACCCTCCTAGAACAAGAAATCAGTAAGATGAACTGGGCACCCAATGCGTTAAGCGACGCACCACGCCGGTCCCAACCTATGTGATTCCTAGCGTGATGCATCAACATCGCATTGGCCCACTATTTTGATAATTCAAACATGCCTCAAACATTTTTTGAAAAATCAAAAACTTTCCTGAGACACCCTCTTTACATCCTGATCATGAATCAACTAAAAAATATATGTTTCGAGGTGGGGAAAATCAATTTGAAAACTTTGGAAGTTAATAGCTAAAAGATATGACTAAGTCTTTTAACAATTAAAAAAAAATTCAGGTTTTCAACTCTCCATACATGCAACCAAGGGTGGTAATGAGTCGAGAATGCTATGGGGTGTTACATTACAACTAAAACATAGTTTTTGCTTGAAGGGATTGCTCCTCATTTAAAGAACTGAGATTTGCCATGAGTTTGAATAAATTGTATCACTTTGGCTAAACTCAACATAGAATGAATCGGTGTCATATAAAAAGATATTTCCTTAGAACCAAGCATGTTGAGAAACATCAATTTTCATGGATCACGAACAACACAACATATTTCTTGAATAGATAAAAGACTGGAATACTGAGAGACATAATTGCTTCTAGTTTAGAGGTCAAATCATAAACATAAGTCCATTAAGAACTCAAACCATAGGCATGGGCACGACTTGAACGCATGACATAGGACATTACCAGAATAATCTCTGGAATGGAAGTAGGAGGAGTATTCTTGAGTAGGAATAAATTTATCATGAATCCTCCACCCAACTTGCCAAACTGAGAACATTTGGGAACTTACTCTAATACCCTAGGAAATTTTTCGTTGAAATTTTGTGTGTAAACATATTGGGTTCTATCTTCTAGAGTGAATTATAAATTTTTCGTGCGGAATGTCTTAGATTATGACCCACCATTGCATAGAGTATCGATTAAGCTTTCCAACTATATGTGGACCATCCAAAATGGATACCCGAGCGACGAGATATGAACATTCCGATCGAACCGTGGATAGTAGTGAACAGTAAAACATGCAGGAAAAAGTACTGAGGCCTGGCGTATTTTTACTCAAAATTTAAATGATCATAACTCCTTGTACATAATAATCAAGTTGATCTACTATATATCAATGGAAGGCTATATGAGTCCTATTTCCAATGAAATTGGTTTCATCCAATTTGTCTATCAGAGCCAAATGTTTTCGTCGACCTACTTCAGCCTACCAAAATTAAATTTTTGGGTCAACTTTATATGATCATAACTCCTCGTACACACTGATCTGGTTGAGATACTATATATCAACGGAAAGATATGAGAGTCCTCTTTCTAATGAAATTAGTTTCATCCAATATGGGTACCGGAGTAAAACATTATGGTTGATCTACTTTAGACTAATAAAACAGTCCACCAAAGGACAGATTTGAGAATTATTTAATTTTTATGGGCGTTTTGGTCATTCACCCTCACCCAAAATCCGTCCAAACCCTATATTAAAGCCTATTAGAAGCATTATATGTTATATTTCATCAAATTCCCTCAAAAATAAAACCCTAAGCTCCTACATCCAACTTCAAGAACCTCCAAAGTTCACCATTAATTCTGCAAATTTATTCAAGATTCCAAGTTCCTAGTTCAAGAACACCAAGAACCATCATTCAAAGGCATGATTAACATCTCAAAAATTATTATCGATCTAAAGTTCATGATTCAAGGTATGTGGGGTTTTTCAACAAGAACTCTCTTTCTTGTGCCCAAAAGTAATTTTTCTTTATAAAGGCATGATTTTTATTTGATTTTTATGAATTTGAAGCATGAACCCATATCTTATGATGATTATTATGAAATCTTGATGTTTATGATTTTAAAAGATGAATTTACATGTGTGGATATATAAAGCATGAATCTTGAACGTTATTTATCATGATTTTGATATTTGGATCGTGAATCCCCATTGGAAATTGTGTTTTTTTTAGAAAGTGTATGTTATAAGCACGTTGATGTTGAATGTTTGAGATATTTTGAATGATTTGACCTTTTGGTCTTAATGGAGTTGTTTTGAACTCGAGTGTGAAAGAAATCCACAACATAGTTGATTTTGATAGATGGGAAGCATGATGGCTCCCGATGTATATTTATATATTATTGAAATTGTTTTGTTGTGGATTGTCTTTGAAATGATCTGAGGTAAGACCGAGAGAAATCTTTAGCACCGAGTGTGAGGCATAAAGCGACCTTACTTTCCTAGAACTACATACCCCCGTAGGAGTAAGCCTGAGGCTGAGTTATATAGTGATCACTAGTTTGTGTGGATTTGATATGGATAGTCCTACTTTGATGGCAAGCATAGGACAGCTCTCCCCAACATGGGTTGTACGTTGGACTCCATGTAGCTCACATGGTTTATGTCGGTTATAGGATCTCCCAGTGTCTGCGTGTTTCCTTGTGTCTATGGTGAATGAGGAAGTGATTTGAAAGTGGAATTGTGAAAGTTATTCTTTCGAAAGATTTAAATGATATTTACATTATGAGAATTGATATTCTTGATGAACTGAAAGTGATTGACAAATTATATGTTGACTCACATGTGTTATTGTACTTATTTCATCCTATCAGGATTATGATGATTTTCTTCAGGCTATGTGAGTCTTTCATATATCCTGCATATTTCTTATAAATATTTATGATGATGATGTTTATAAAACTGCATACACCCCCATATACTCGGTTCCTTTCCATGGTACTGACCCACATCTTTGGATGTGGGCTGCATTTTCTCGGAATGTAGGTTCAGGTGCTCAGTTCTAGGTTCGATAGTGACTCTTCGGGCATGCTGTTCTACATTGTCTATCGCGGTGAGTCCTCATGTTCCAAGGACGTGATGTGTGATGTTAGTTTCACAGAATTATTCACATTTGATAAATAAGTATGAGTCAGTTGGGGCATGTCTCAATGGCTCACTGGTTTTATTGATTTTCTTAGAGGCTTGTCAAACTTGTAGAGATGCTGGGAGTTGACTAATAAGTCGTATTTTGTTATCTTTCTAAAATTCTTTTATTCTTGGATGATGATTACTCTGTTGATATTTGAGGGTTCTTTATGGAAACCCCGTTGATTTGTGTTGAACTAAATGAAAATGGATCAAAGGGTTAGCTTGGGGCTATTAGTAGCCTCAAGCATCGTGTAACGCTCCGGGAACCATTTTTCGGGGCATTACAAACTTGGTATTAGAGCCTGAGGTTTTAAGGTGTCCTAGTGAGTCTTACAAGCCGTGTTAAGTAGATTCTTGATCATCGGTGTGTAGCGTGCCACATCTATGAGCACGAGGCTATGACATTTTAGGAAAAAGTGTGATTCTTTCTTCCAGAAGTCTATCGTGCTTAAAGTGTCTCTCTCTGCTATTGATTCATCATCAACTCAAAGTTAGGGAGTGTGACATCCAGAAAATCACTTTCTGAACTTGTTACGGCTATTTTTAGTTTCTTGTTATGTCTTTTGAATTAACCAATGCCCCAGCAGCTTTCATGGACCTCATGAATCGAGTGTTCAGACCATATCTTGATATGTTTGTCATAGTGTTCATCGATGATATACCGGTGTACTCCCGTAGTGAGGATGAATATTTTGATCATCTTTGAACTGTCTTGCAAACCCTTAGAGATCACAAATTATTTGCCAAGTTTAGTAAGTGTGAGTTTTGGCTAAGGTTAGTTACTTTTCTGGGTCATATCATTTCTTCCGAGAGTATTAGACTTGATCCCCAAAAGACCAAAGCTATTAGAAATTGGCCTAGACCTATTTCTCTGACTGATATCTAAAGTGTCTTGGGTTTAGCTGGCTATTACCGCTATTTTGTTGAGGGTTTCTCCTCTATAATGTCTCCTATGACTCGGTTGACCCAAAAGAAAGTGAAGTTCTTATGGTCCGAATCTTATGAGAAGAGTTTTCAGGAGTTGAAGAATCGACTCACTTCAGCCCCTATTTTGAGTTTGCCTGATGGTGTTGATGGTTTTGTGGTGTACTGTGATGCTTTGAGAGTTGGGTTGGGTTGCGTATTGATGCAGAAGGGTAAGGTGGCTTATGGTTCTAGAGAGTTGAAACCCCATGAGAAAAATTACCCCACCATGACCTTGAGATGGTTGCTGTTGTGTTTGCTTTGAAAATCTGGAGACACTATTTGTATGGTGTCCACGTTGATGTTTTCACTGATCATAAGAGTTTGCAGTATGTGTTTAACCAGAGAGAATTGAATCTTACGTAGAGAAGAGGGTTAGAATTGTTAAAGGACTATGATATGAGTGTGCTGTACCATCCGGGCAAGGCTAATGTTGTAGCGGATTCCCTAAGTAGAGTGTCCATGGGTAGTGTTCTGCATGTGTTAGAAGGTAAGAAAGGGTTGGCTCGTGATGTACATCGTTTGGCTAGATTGGGGGTTACATTATTTGACTCTGCTGAAGGTAGTATAGGGGTTCAGAGTAGTTTTGAATCCTCCTTGGTTTCAGAAGTGAAGGAAAAGCAATACTTAGATGGTAGTTTGGTCAGACTGAAGGAGTCATTCAAGGACCAAAAAGTAGAGGTTTTCACCCAAGGAGGAGATGGTGTGTTGAGATTGCAGGGTAGATTGTGTGTCCCGAATGTTTATGATTTGAGATAGAGGATTATGGTTGAAGCACACGGGGCGCGATATTCTATTCGTCCTGGTGCTACCAAAATGTACCGAGACTTGCGGGAAATCTATTGGTGGAGTAGCATAAAGAAAGATATAACAGTGTTTGTATCTAAGTGTGCAATATTCCAACAGGTTAAGGTTGAACACCAAAGACCTGGTGGTATGATGCAAGAGTTTAGTATTCCCACCTGGAAGTGGGAAGAGATAAATATGGACTTCGTGATTGGTTTACCTCCTTCCCGATGCCATCATGATTCCATTTGGATTGTGGTTGATAGATTGAATAAGTCTGCTCATTTCTTGCCTATTCATACTTTAGATACTGTTGAGGATTATGCTAGATTGTATATCCGAGAGCTAGTTAAACGGCGTGGAGTTCCCTTGTCTATCATTTTGGATAGGGGTACTCAGTTACCTTTGCAATTTTGGAAAGCTTTTCAGCAAGGTCTTGGTACCCAAGTACTTTTGAGTTCTACTTTTCATCTACAGACCGATGGTCAGGCTGAGCGGACCATCCAGACCTTAGAGGATATGTTGAGAGCTTGTGCACTTAACTTTAAGGAAAGTTGGGATGATCACTCAAAGTTGATAGAGTTTTCTTACAATAACAGTTTCTACTCTAGTATTGGCATGGCTCCGTTTGAAGCCTTATATGGGAGGAAGTGTAGATCACCCATAGGGTTATTCGAGCTGGGTGAAGAGGATGTGAGTCGTCCTGATTCGGTATTCGAGGCTATGAAAAAAGTTAAGTTGATTAAGGAAAGGTTGAAAATTATGCAGAGTCTTCAGAAGTCATATGCGGATGTTAGAAAGAGAGACCTTGAGTTTGAAGTTGGTAACCTAGTGTATCTAAAAATTTCACCCATGAGGGGGGTGAAGAGATTCAAAAAGAAGGGGAAGCTTAGTCCCCGTTATGTTGGTCCTTACAAAATTCTTAGTCGTGTTGGTAAGGTAGATTATGAAGTCGAGTTGCCTTCCGAGTTGTCCTCTGTTCATCCAATATTCCATGTCTCCATGCTTAGAAAACATATTAGCGATGTTGTGGTAGTGGATTCCTCTATGAGTGATGACATTCAAGAAAATCTTTCTTTTGATGAGATTTCTATTGAGATTCTTGATTTCAGTGTTTGAAGACTAAGGAACAAAGAAGTTCTCTTGGTCAAGGTGTTGTTGCGAAACCAATCTGTTGAGGGTGCAACTTGGGAAGCTGAGGCGGATATGCGATCCAAGTACCCGCACCTATTTTCCGCGAACTCCGATCAAGCCAAAGGTACCGTTCTTTCCTAAATCATGTATTTTTGATAAAAGTTGCAGCAGTTCATCTGTCATTTATTATGTGTTCAGCTGTAGTTTCTTGAATTTATGCATTCTATGTTGCATTCGGAGTGAGAAACGATGTGGTCATGAGTCTAACGAATGGTTTCAGCTGTATGCTCTATTCCCTATCTAATCTTGACATGTCTAGCATCATTTTAGGACGAATGTTTCCAAGGGGGGATGATGTAATACCTCGAGAAATTTTTTGTTGAAATTTTGTGCGTAAGCGTGTTGGGTTCTATCTTCTAGAATGAATTATAAATTTTTCCTGCAGAATACCTTAGATTATGACCCACCATTGCGTATAGTATCGAATAATGTTTCCAACAATACGTGGATCATCCAAAACGGACACCCGAGTGACGAGTTATGAAAATTCCGATCGAACCGTGAATAGTAGTGAACAGTAAAACGTGCAGGAAAAAGTATTGAGGCGTGGCATATTTTTGCTCTAACTTTAAATAATCATAACTCCTTGTACATAATGATCTGGGTGATCTACTATATATCAATGGCTAGCTATGCGAGCCCTCTTTCCAATGAAATTGGTTTCATCCAATTTGTCTATCGGAGCAAAAAGTTATGGTCGATCAACTTCAGCCTATCAAAAGCAAATATTTGTGTCAACTTCAAACAATCATAACTCATCATACACAATGATCAGGGTGAGATACTATATATCAACGGAAATATATGAAAGTCCTCTTTCTAATGAAATTGGTTTCATCCAATTTGGATATCGGAGTAAAATATTATGGTTGATCTACTTTAGACTATCAAAACTGTCCACCAAAGGACAGATTCGAGAATTATTTGATTTTTAGGGGAGTTTTGGTCATTTTCCCTCACCCAAATTCCGTCCAAACCCCATATTAAAGCCTATTAGAAGCATTATATGTTATATTTCATCAAATTCCCTCAAAAAGAAAACCCTAAACTCCTACATCCAACTTCAAGAACCTCAAAAGTTCACCATTAATTCTGAAAATTTATTCAAGATTCCAAGTTCCTAGTTCAAGAACTCCAAAAACCATCATATAAAGGCACGATAAACATCTCATAAATGAGTATCAATCTAAAGTTCATTATTCAAGGTATGTGGGGGTTTTCAACAAGAACTCTCTTTCATTCCTGTGCCCAAAAGTAATTTTTCTTTACAAAGGCATGATTTTTATTTGATTTTTATGAATTTGAAGCATTAACCCATATCTGATGATGATTATTATGAAATCTTGATATTTATGATTTTAAAAGATGAATTTACATGTGTGGAGATATAAAGCATGAATGTTGAACGATATTTATTATGATTTTTATATTTGGGTCGTGAATCCCCATTGGAAATTGTGTTTTTTGGAGAAAGTGTGTGTTAAAGCATGTTGATGTTGAATATTTGAGATATTTTGAAAGATTTGACCTTTTGGTCTCAATGGAGTTGCTTTGAACTCGAGTGTGAAAGAAATCCACAACGTGGTTGAATTTGATAGATGGGAAGCATGATGACTCCTGATGTACATTTATATATTACTGAAATTGTTTTGTCATGGATTGTCTTTGAAATGATCTGAGCTAATTCTGGGAGAAATATTTAGCACCGAGTGGGAGTTATAAAGCGAACTTACTTCCCTAGAACTACGTGCCCCCGTTGGATATGTGCCCCCGTTGGAGTGAGCCTGAGGGTGATTTATATAGTGATCACTAGTTTGTGTGGATTTGATATCGATAGTCCTACTCTGATGACAAGGATATGAAGGCTCTCTCCAACGTGGGTTGTACGTTAGACTCTATGTAGCTCACATGGTTTATGTCGGTTCTAGGATCTCCCAGTGTGTGTGTGTTTCCTTGTGTCTATGGTGAATGGTGAATTTATTTGAAAGTTGAATTATGAAAGTTATTCTTTCTAAAGATTTAAATGATATTTACATTATGAGAATTGATATTCTTGATGAGCTGAAAGTGATTGACAAATTATATGTTGACTCACATATGTTATTGTACTTATTTCATCATCTCATGATTATGATGATTTTCTTCGGGCTATGTTAGTTTTTCATACATCCTGCATATTTCTTATAAATATTTATGATGATGATGTTTATAAAACTGCATGCACTCCTATATACTCGGTTCCTTTCCATGGTAATGACCCACATCTTCGGATGTGGACTGGATTTTCTAGGAATGTAGGTTCAGGTGCTCAGTTCTAGGTTCGACAGTGATTCTTCGGGCACGCTATTCAACATCCTCTATTGTGGTGAGTCATCACATCCCAAGGACGTGATGTCTGATGTTGGTTTCACAGAATTGTTTACATTTGATAACTGAGTATGAGTCAGTTGGGGTATGTCTAAATGGCTCGCTGGTTTTATTGATTTTCTTAGAGGCTTGTCAGACTAGTAAAGATGTTGGGAGTTGACTAATAAGTTGTATTTTGTTATCTTTCTGAAATTCTTTTATTCTTGGATGATGATTACTCTGTTGATATTTGAGGGTTCTTTATGGAAACCCCGTTGATTTGTGTTGAACTGAATGAAAATGGATCAAAGGGTTAGCTTGGGGCTACTCGTAGCCTCAAGAACCGTGTGACACTCCAGGACCCATTTTCCGGGGCGTTACATTTACTTAATTCCCCCCCTCCCCTTAGAGCAAAGTCACAATCCTAGACGTACGAACATATCCCCTTATTAAGTCTATAGGCACAACCCTCAACATAAAAGAGACATCACCACATACTTAAACTCTAAAATCTCCCTAAAGAACTATACTCTGAAGGCCTCACTTTTTGAAATGGCTACTCTTAAATTTTGCAAGCCTCTATAGCCATCACTCTACAACTCCTACTCTCATGAGCGTACGTATCGACACTCCTCATCACAAAAGGGGTATCAATATATACATGAACACAAACTCCCCTTAATAATTTCTAACACAAAGACACTAAATTCTTTCTAGGTCATTCCCCTTTAGGTACACTAATTGTAATATCTTCTAACCCACATGGTCATCAACTTACAACTACTATTATCATGGGTATAGACACCCACACATTTGAGCACTTAAATCTATATCTTCATCTCCTTAGAATACTCCCATTACACCTAATATCACATAACGTACAACTGCACAAAATGTGTAAGACTCTACGAAGGGTGCATAATGCCTACCTATTTTTCCTCAATTCAACTCTAAAGAGCACCATACAAGAACTCCCGAGACTTCTCCATACTACAAAATTTGAGAATGAAATCTAGGTACACTTGACACTGGTACACATCACTCCTTATCTAACAACATGCTAACTTAGAGTTCAACTTATTCTTATCTACTCACGCTCTTATCCATAATAATAATTCAACCACAATTTATCATTTTAACACTAGTCCTGTTGTACACATATACCTCATGATTACCACTTAAACATTTCATAAATCATGAACCTAGGCCATTTTGCACATCACATCAGGCCTTCTAACTACTCCACAAAACATGCATCATCAATCTTTAGCTACTATTCTCACCACTACACCCCACATCTAATGTTCAAGCCTATTATCTATCCTTAATTATATGCCACCGATAAAGAATGCCACATACTATACTAATCCATCAAATTGGGAAATCAACCCAAATATTTCACTTCACATAACTACTACCTACAAGAAAAATCCCTCGATGACATCACCATTACAACTCAACATCCACTACATACCTTCTCACATGAAGTACTAGTTTACAATTACTAGAAAAGGAAAAATGAAGGGGGGGGGGGTGTAGAGTCACTACCTAAGAATTGACGGTCTAAGTCCTATAATATAACCTATTACATTCTTATCAACATATTCCACTTTTTCACATCGTAGTTACTTACCCATGCATACATCACAACTACCTTCGAAATTACATATACCGCAATGTGTCTATACTTAAAACTTATTTGCTATTTAGCCCTTTCCATTCACAGCCTATTAGGGATTCATATAACAATCATCACCATAAACTCTAAGCTCCTTCCCTATTTTGTATAACTAATAATCATAGCTAGACTTCCTTCACAGACTACCATGGAATCTACAAATATTACTACAACATTAGTCACTTACTATAAAAAGGAAACCCATCCCTCAATCAAGTGTCATTCTACTAAACCAGCTTCTTTATGCAAAAATCACCCCCCACTCGAACTTTTAAACTTGTGAATTCATACAACTAACTTATGGACCATCCTACTACCAATAGATCATAACACTTTAACATATACTACTACTCTAGTGGAAATACAGTTCGAACATGGTGCTATACATCAATACTCTTTCACATAACACTCATAACAAGGGCTTTAGAAAAGGGGTTGAACACACTCCATACCTCAGGCTCAAATGCACGATTAATGTGGATAGGAGTATAAGCTTAAATTATTAAACTTTAAAGCACTAATGGACGCTTCTCAAGTCCTTGTGCAATTTCATAACTTTATGGATAACTCAATAGGAGAGAACCACATCGCTGGGAAAGCTAGACTCTGAGACTTGTATCACCTCATCAATAAGGCATGACCCATGAAATTAGAACGAGTAAGGAACTTGGATAAGTTTCTTATGGATGACTATATAGCACGAACTAGAGTATGAAACAATAAGAAACAACTCCTAAATACCCGGTAGCCTTCTGATTATAAGTGTGGTGCACAACACACCCATAAGAAAGACTCTACAAGACACCAATTCGCAGATACCATGGGACCATGAACCATGCTATGATACCAAGTTTGTCACATCTCGAGCTGAGGCCCCAGCCGTAATGAGCATCCCAAACCATGAAGGCTCGGGCGCCCCTTCTCTAACTTGTAATCATGCACAATATTTATATAATGTAGTAAATTAGCAAAAAAAAAAAACACAAGACGGAAACATTGTCATTAGCTTTAACATAACAAAAAGGAATCATGGATGAATCTTATTTCAAATTACTCAATACTAAAATGGGTTCATAATGATCAACAACATCTAACACTGGTCTGCAAAATATCTATTTAATCAAAATGACATCTATCTAAAATCTGGGACAAGGCCCCCAGCTGGACCATGAATAAAAATAAAATAATAGTAACAAGTTTCATAACCAGGACTTCCGAAGTAAGGGAGTCTCACTAGCTGCAAACTTCTGACTAGTCAATCTACTGCTTAACAGGACCCTAGGACTGTGTCTCAGAATCTTGAAATATAAGGGTTCAATACTGATGAACTGGTACGCAGAGAATTCCAAAATAATGTATTTTTATATAACATAAGTGAGAGCAATTTATGAACTATTTTATATAAGAATCATATGAAATCCATGACTCACACTTTATCTTACTTCTGAGCTAGGTGGAATACCTTACAACTCTGAAATACTACGGGCTATAAGGAATCTACCCTTAACTCGGCAGCTAATCCCCCAACCCGAGTTTGTCATATGGGTTGGAGTCACTGTCTCTAATACGCGGCAAGGCTCTAGGCCAGCGTATTCTTAGGGACATAGTGAACCTGTATCAATAAAACAAGATTTTGGGATAGGAGTTATTTGAACTGAAGCCTTCTTTGGGCAACCACCTAACCCCTTTTAAGCCTATTTTTTGCACTTTTAGACATGTATTCTCAAAAATTAAGTCTGAAACTCTTACTCTATTATGACATTCATTTATATGGTATCATCATACCATTAACTTGCTAATCAAATCTCTAAGCCATAAAATATCATATTATAATGTAACACCTCGGAAAATGGGTCCCGGAGCATCTCACCGTGCTTGAGGCTATGAGTAGCCCAAAGCTAACCTTTTTGATCCATTTTCATTCAGTTCAACACAAATCAATGCGGTTTTCTTAAATAACCCTCAAATATCAAAAGAGTACTCATCATCCAAAAATAAAAGAATTTCAGAAAGATAACAAAATACGACTCATTAGTCAACTCCCAACATCTATACTAGTCTGACATAAGGACTCACCACAACAGAGGATGTAGAATTGTGTAATCGAAGAACCACTCTCGAACCTGGAACTGAGCACCTGAACCTATATTCCGAGAAAATGTAGCCCACATTCGAAGATGTGGGTCAGTACCATGGAGGAACCGAGTATATGGGGGTGTATGCAGTTGTATAAATATCGTCATCATAAATATTTATAAGAAATATACAGGATGTATAAAAGACTCACATAACTTGAAGAAAATCATCATAATTATGAGAGGATGAATTAAGTACAATAACACATGTGAGTCATCATATAATTTGTCAATAACTTTCAGTTCATAAAGAATATCAATTCTCATAATGTAAATAGCGTTTAAATCTTTCGAAAGAATAACTTTCCCAATTCCACTTTCAAATCACTTCACCATTCACCATAGACACAAGGAAACACACACACTGGGAGATTCTATAACCGACAAAACCATGTGATCTACATGGAGTTCAACGTACAACCCACGTTGGGGAGTGCCGTCCTATTGTTGCCATCGGAATAGGACTATCGATATCAAATCCACACAAATAAGTGATCACTATATAAATCAGCCTCAGACTCACTCCTACGGGGGCACGTAGTTCTAGGGAAGTAAGGTCACTTTATACCTCCCACTCGGTGCTAAAGATTTCTCTCGGACTTAGCTCAGATCATTTTAAAGACAATCCACAACAAAACAATTTCAGTAATATATAAATATACATTGGGAGCCATTATGCTTCCCATTTATCAAAATCAACCACGTTGTGGATTTCTTTCACACTCGAGTTCAAAACAACTCCATTAATACCAAAAGGTCAAATCATTCAAAATATCTCAAATATTCATCTTCATCAAGCTTATAACACACACTTTCTCTAAAAAACACAATTTCCAATGGGGATTCACAACCCAAATATCAAAATCATGATAAATATCATTCAAGATTCATGCTTTATATCTCTACACATGTAAATTCATCTTTCAAAATCATAAATATCAAGATTTTATAATCATCATCATAAGATATGGGTTCATGCTTCAAATTAATAAAAATCATATAAAAATCATGCCTTTGTAAAGAAAATTACTTTTGGGCACAAGAACGATAGAGAGTTCTTGTTGAAAAATCCCACATTCCTTGAATGATGAACTTTAGATCAATACTCGTTTTTGAGATGTTACTCATTCCTTTGAATGATGGTTCTTGGAGTTCTTGAACTAGGAACTTGGAATCTTGAATAAATTTGCAGAATTAATAGTGAACTTTGGAGGTTCTTCAAGTTGGATGTCGGAGCTTAGGGTTATCTTTTTGAGGGAATTTGATGAAATATAACATATAATGCTTCTAATAGGCTTTAATATAGCGTTTCGACGGATTTTGGGTGAGGGGGAATGACCAAAACACCCCTAAAAAATTAAATAATTCTCGAATCTATCCTTTGATGGACTATTTTGATAGTCTGAAGTAGATCAACCATAACGTTTTACTCCAATACCCAAATTGGATGAATCCAATTTCATTAGAAAGTGGACTCTCATATCTTTCCGTTGATATACAGTATCTCACCTAGATCATTTTGTACAAGACGTTATGATCGTTTGAATTTGACCCAAAAATTCGCTTTTAATAGGCAGAAGTAGATCCACCATAACTTTTTGGTCCGATAGACAAATTGGATGAATACACTTTCGTTGGAAAGAGGACTGGTAGAGCTTTCCGTTGATATATAGTGGATCACCCAGATCATTATGTACATGGAGTTATGGTTGTTTAAAATTGGAGCAAAAATACGCCAGGCCTCAGTACTTTTTCATGCACGTTTTACTGTTCACTACTATTCACGGTTCGATCGGATTGTTCATAACTCGTCGCTCGGGTGTCCGTTTTGGATGATCCACATATCGTTGGAAATCTTATTTGTTAGTC
This sequence comes from Capsicum annuum, assembly GCF_002878395.1. Classification (NCBI taxonomy): domain Eukaryota; kingdom Viridiplantae; phylum Streptophyta; class Magnoliopsida; order Solanales; family Solanaceae; genus Capsicum; species Capsicum annuum. Next base: position 5,292,617 of record NC_061119.1, read on the forward strand.
TAAGAAATGATGGGTCATAATCTAAGACATTCGGCACGGAAAATTTATAATTCATTCTAGAATATAGAACCCAACACGTTTACACACAAAATTTCAACGAAAAATTTCCCGGGGTATTAGATATAATCTCTACTTTCAAAACATAAAGTTTAGACCACCATACTTCAAACCATTCAAGAAGACTCATACTTCAAAACATATGTCAAATTATTCAAAGAATCTCACTTTTTAATATTTCAACTAACATGTGGTGGTCATGTATTTTTTACAAACCATGCAATTCTTTCAATATATATCTTCAACATTTTTCAACATGTAAAAACCCCACTCATCAATTTAAAATAAATCTTAAATTATTTAACAATAGTCAAGAACATTGATACCATGTTGCTAAATATAACATTTTTCAATTAAAAAAACGTGAAAATCTATAGGTGTTGCAACAAGAGAGAGAGTGTTATTAGTCATGCTCTCAATTCAATTATCAACTATAGATGCATAAATACGTATATATACAAATGAAATCAATTTTCTTTAAGGGAAGAACTCAAGACCGAAACAATAGATCAAAAAGGATTCACAATGTGCAGGTGTAAATTTAATTCAAAACCCATTGAAAATTCATGATTTCTCAACATTCAAAACTCCATTAAAAGCATTTTCACCATGCCCATGAAGTTAAGGAAAACCCCACGTACCTTAATTGAGAAATATTACAAAAAAGTTTCAAAAAGATTCGGCCTTTAAGCTTGATTGCCCAAACCCTAGTTGTTTTCTCCTTTTATGTTCTTGAAAAATGAATTACGGATCTTAATATAGAGTAAAACGTTACTAATAGGCTTAATTTCATTTAAGGATTATTAGGGATAGAATTTGGGTGAGAAAATATCACAAAAGTGTCCCTATACCCTTTGGGAATTAAAATAACGCGTAAAACCACTTTAGATTCACTTTAGGTTTCATGTCAAAGAGCAGTCGACGCGACGCATCAAGATCGCATTGGCTTGCTACCTCTCACGAAAAATGCCATAATTTTTTTCTCAGCTATAGGATTTTCGAGAAATTGGTATCATTGGAAATCTAATTCAATTATCTAAAAATTTTGTGGGTCTTGAACTGCAAAATTCTATGTGTATTAAAAGTTACGCACGTTCAAAGTAGACCTTTGTAGAATCGAATATCAAACTTTTGATCAACGAATGACTCATTGCTCAACTTTGCTCCAAGTGATTTTTATGATAACTTTTCACCTAATAATCACTTCATACACTAGGAGAAATATCATGACACACGGATTTAAATATAACCCATGGAATTAGAATGTACACAGTACGAATAAAGGGTCGCTTTCTAGCTTAAAAATGCTGGTTCTTATAGTATCATCATAATATCAACAAATCCTACAGATTCATCGGGCATCATCATATCATTAGCACATTTCCCAAGACAACCAATATTAACATACATAGGTAGTCAAATCAATAAATAGGTACAAGCCATAATAATAGAGTATAAGTGATGCAAGGTAACACATATCATCATACTTTACATTAGTCATCACTACATAATATAAGTAGATGCATTAGCATGAATGTCAAAATGACATACACAGTCACCACTTTTCCAAGGTTATCATGTTTATTAGCAAGTAAATTATAAGTCAAGTGCATTCTTGCTAGTTTCCTCTTTTACACCGACATTGCACAATACTAACCCAAAAAGGGGAATCATTCACATAAGCGTTAGAGTTGGTTCATAGCAAGAGTGGTAACATAATTAGAGGATCACTTGGTGAACTAATTAATAAATAAAGCGATAGCATAACCATAGTTCAACTCACAAGAATTTTTAAGGCTATCCATATCATGACGATAAGATAATCAATCAAGTATGAACATTATCCAACCATTGACCACATACATGAACCGATAACTGGGTTTAACCATTATAATCTCAATAATGTAACTTAGACGTTCATCAGGTAACTAGGTCACTAAGGAACTTCATAGTGCAAGCCTAAGGTGGGTCAAGCCCCACTCCAAAATTCAAATAATGCCAAAATTTACTAAGCCTATAAAGGAAAAATCTTCTTCAAGCAACCTTCCTAAGTCACCCCAAACACAAAGGCCATTTCATAACTAGTCATAACTAGGTTAAATACTCTTAAGATTTACCAACAACATCATTCTCAACTACTAGAGAAACTAAACTATTCTCATGCTTTTCATCAGACTTCAAGTAGAACCATACAAGGTTCTAGGCTAAAGGTCAAACAACACACTTTACATGTTTAATAGACTACAAGAAATAACTAATCCAAAGTATAGCCATTCCTGCATTTATCATCAAAAACCTTACCCAATCTAAATAGATATCAATAATTATACAACAATCAAGCTCAATATATCTAGAAGTAAGCCTAACCTACCTTGAGTCCACTTTCTCACGAACTAATAAGCTTTGCTTTCTTTTTTCTAGAAGCTTCTTCTTCCATGAGCCAAGATATCAACAACATAATCTAAGCATCATTACATGAACAACAACATCCATTATTGCACCATTATACCATGGGTCCAAAATGATACCAAACCCCCACGTGGGTACCACCTTTGGAAAATGAATTTCCGAGACCAACCCATTGTTCAAACATCATTAGTGAACTATAACCCTTAAGAAATTTAAGTAAAACAATCATATTTGTGGCTACAATTAAGCCTCAAGTACTTAGGGCTTTGGGTCTATAATTCAAGAAATTAATACCAAATTTATAGGAATCTTACCTTAGATTTGTAGCAAAAATGGATTACACAAGTTATTCAAGATCCTATCAACACATAAGACTCACTTTTATGTCAACAAATCTTTGTGTCTGCTAGGGTTCTCAAAAAGGTGAAGAATGCCCCAAAAATCAGCCAAATGGGCCTTTTATACTAGTTTAATAGGCCTGTAAGGTAAAAACCTGATTTTAACCTCCTGGACTCATTCGTACTCTTTTTCTCACAAACGAACTATGTAACCCCACTAAATTTGATATTTTAGACACATTGGTGAAGTCAGATTTTGCGTCTAAGGTTATTGAGTTTACTTGTGGATCCCACACCCATATATTCTAATTTTTTGACTTTTCAACTAATGGGTCAAAATGATCTCGGGTGCTGTGGGATCCAAACAAAAGGTCTACCTATCCAAAAATCAATATTACATAGTTGTTGGTTCAGTAGAAAGTTTCATCCAAAATTATTTACTAAAGTTTTTGCTCGGTGGCCATTTGGAATTGACGAAGACTTCTAAATGGGAAATTGGCTCTAAAAAATAACAAACTACCCGATAACCAAACTATTAATTCCAACTAGTCATAAATGACTTGGGGCAGCTATAGAGAGACTCAAATAATTAAAATAAACATAAATATGAAAAATTACCTAAAAGTTCAGTAAAATATACAGGTTCAATACTCAAAAGTACAGGTATGTAGAGAATCCAAAAATAGCACATAATTTATATAAAATAAGTGAGAGCATTTTGTAATCAATCAATAAGCTTCAAAATTTTTTTGTAAATCATGACTCAACCCTTTGTCTTACTGTAGAGCTAGGTGGTACACCATACATTTCTAAAAAGTACCCCACGGGATATATGGGATCCGCCCTTGTCTCGGTGGCCAAGCCCCCAACCTAAGTTTATTGCAAAGATTGGAGTATTTGATTGTTATATGCCAAAGGGGTACCAGGCTAGCGTATAATCCCTATCTAGGGGTGTAATAAAGCCTGTATCGGCAAAACACGATTTCGGGCAATGAGTTATATAAACTCATGCCTTATTTGGGTAACCACCTAACTCTCTCAGAGCCCATTTTTAACCCTTTAAAACATGCATCTTGCTGAAATCATGATCTAAATTTTGAAAATTCAGCAGGTTGTTCTGTTCTCAGTCTGTCGTGGCATTCATCTATTTTTGTATCGTCATACCAAGTATTGCAATTCATATGTAATCCATATAATATCATGTCTTTGTCCTTTAAATAAAAACATGTTATTTCCACCAAAAACATTTAAACATTACAAGAAAGTTCTTATTTTAAAACATATGAAACTCATGCAAAATACTCTTCTTTCCAATACTTTTACAGAGTGTGGTCATCTCTTTCATCAATCACATGCAAGTCCTTCATTAGGAAACATGAGCATTTATAAAACAAGGGACAACCCCTCTCAACACATTCATAAAACAATAACAATCCATAAACACTAGCAAAACATTTAAAATCAACGTTTAACCATTCATGTACACAATCTATAACATTGTCAAGACAATGGGTTTCATAACAAGAGAGAGGCTTACATAAATCTTTCTCTCATATAACTTCTCAAACTAATAACACATGTACACATGAAAACAAACCATGTTTTGGAAAACAACCTCATAATTTATACAAGATTTTATCATAAAACGGGTTTACAATACATGTTCTTCAAACATTTCAAAACCCACCTCATGTACAAAACTACATACATTAAAAGCTTTTCTGAACAATAAATTTATACCCATAGATTTTAAGATATCCTCACATACCTTTTGACGAATAAAAAACAAAGAGAACATAGAGAAATTAGACCCTCGGATCTTTAATTCCTTAACCCTAGGTAGTTTATCCCATTTTGATTTAGGAAATATGATTTATGGATTTTTGAAGAGAAAATAATGTGTTTAATGTTTAATATTCGTCCAAAGAAGGTTACGAATGGTTATGGAATTATAAAAGACCTTTATGCCCTTAATGTAAATTAAATGAAACACTTTTTGATGCCTCGAATAGGCTATGAGTCGAATGGCCAAAGAAAACCTTGGATTTGCGTCGCATAGATGAGGTAGTGTGCTTAGGCAATTGTTTTACGGAGTAGGGTCATCGTACACCCTGGATAATGCATCATTCAAAAACTCATAACTTTTGACTCCGAATTTGGATTGATAAATGATCAGCGGTGTTTGAAAGAAGACTAGAAGGGCTTTAATATTATATATAGTAGGCCACATGATTCTTTATGTACTATGAGAAATGGTCATAGGAAGTTGACCCATGCAAAATTATCAACTAAAAGTCAATCGACAGGAAAGTGCTAAACTTTGCTTTTGAGCTAGGAGATTTTTACGATGTATATTCACCTCCAAGGATGTTCCTACACTAAGTAAATGTTATTCACTCTTATATATAAATAGAAAACAATGGGTTCGGGTCAATAAACATAGGAAAGATGGTTCAACGTTAGCCTGAAAGTGCGGGTTGTCACTCATCCCCGAATGATGGGTAGTCACTTGTTGAAGCTCTAAAATCATGGAATAAACAGTTTAACCTCATATTGAACGTTTTTCCTCAATGAAATAGTAAAAGGCATCAAAAAAGCTTGATGATAACCCCTAGTGAATTCTGTAAGAACACAATGTGAGATAATAAGAATAGACATAGAGATGACCTTGCACATGAGTTCTAGAGATCATGCTCATCACAACATATGTTGTGAGTTTATTTGGTGATCATAGGCCTAATTTAAATAAGGACTAATCATGAATAAGATTTCACGGAAGATAGAAATAGCATACTTCATTATTTCTAACTTACAATTCTCCCACAACACGTCTAACCACAAGAGTTTGAGTCCCTCCGTATAGTACTTCCATATTAAAGCCTAAACCAAAGTTAAAATATGCTAACTTAAGATACAGGACCCAGTACTCTACCTCCTATTAAGAATGCTGCCTCTCCTCATCACTGTAATCCAACAATCTCATGTCTTAATTCAAGGAGTATTAACCACATAGCACATTGGTTTCCATTTTCATCGATCACAACATCAAAGCTTATCATTGCAATACCCACTTTATGGATCTCCCCACTAAGAATAGAAAATTTAGTAACTCTCATAAATATTTTCTTCACATATCTCCTTCCTAACCATTTCATATAATGAAAGTTCATTTCCTTCTTTCCCCCTCACCTATAACCTTAGCTCGAGAATCACGTTAAAATTTTCACATTCAAGAAAATCTCCTCCCCTACCTAAGACATTACTATGTTTCCACAACCAATATCATACTAACACATGGTGGGTCATTGAGGGACCCAATCGTAAGCATTGTGAATGGGAGTAACTTTTTATAATTACAACTTATACTTGTTGCATTACTCAAGGTGGGGAATGAGATGCCATATGTGATGCAATAGGGACAAAGTATTTCATAGATTAGATGACTAGATCATAAATGGAGAGTTGTTTGGGTATAAACATAGTACAACATGAGTTTGTAGGACTGAGATTTTGGAGAGAAACATGAGCGCATATATCATGAGTTGTATAACATAAGGTTGGAATTTATAAAGTTAATGATTAAGAAAAGGCTCGATACTTGAAGCTATGTCTTCTCATTTTCAAAGGTGAGATAGTCATGAGTTTTCATAAACTTTATCACTTTGAGCTAAACCTGAAATAAAACGAATCGATAACCTATAGAAAGCATAGTTCCTAAGAACTAAACATGATATGAGACATGGCTCTGTGGGTCATGAGTATCACAACATAGATTTTGAACTCTACAAAGCTTATATTACTGAGAGACACTATTATTTCTATTTTGGAGGTCAACACATGGACATAAGTGCATAGAGATCGCAAATCATAGGCATAAACACGACTTGAATACATAAGACATTAGCAGAATGACCTCTTGAATTGAAGTAGGAGAAACTTGCTTGAATAGGAATAGATTTATCATGAATATTCCCTTAAATTTGTCACCATGAGAAAATTCGGGAACTACCTTAACTCAATATCTCCGCCTTAGATCAAAGTCACAATTCTAGACTTAAGGACATATCCTCTTATTAAATATACAAGCACAACGCTCAATACAATGGGGTATCATCATACACATAAACGCTAGACTCCCCCTCATAACCATTAATCATTGTTGTATGATGTGGCACTTACACATATAAAACATTATCTAACCATTAATCATTGTTGTATGATGTTATTTGTCCATGAGTTGCATAGCCTATCTGGAGCGTCAAAAACTCTTCCATTTGATTTATTTTAAGGGCATAACAATTTTTTATCATCCCGTAACCATTTCTAACCCTGTTTCATCGAAAATTAAACCTTGAACACATTATTTTTCTCTTCTAAATTCCCCAAATCATCTTTCATAAATTAAAAGGGGACAAACTACCTAAGGTTAAGGAATTCATGCTTCGGGGGTCTAATTTCTTGAAGTTCTCATTGATTTTTCTCCGTCAAAAGGTATGTGAGACTATCCTAAACTTCATGGCATAGGTTTTATGTTTTTTAACAAGTTTCAAAGTTATATATTTATGTATATGAAAAGGATTTTGGAAATTGGTTAAAGAGCATGCATCATATACCCATTTTGATGAAAGTACATAATTATCTTGGGGTTTTTCCATAAGCTTGATTAATAATCTTGTGCATACATTAGTTGAGTTTGAAAAGTTATTTATGAACGTGATTTGCGAAATTCCCTTACCTATGAATAAATTTATGGTTTTAGCATTTTATGAATTGTGAATTCGATTTGAGAGCATGAATTATAAGCCCCATTTTGATCCTGAAATTTACTTATAACAAATGCTGGGTTTGTTTTATTAATGAAGATAATTCTTGAGTTTAAATGCCTTTTTACTTGTTATGGATAGTTATTTCATGTATTTTTCAAAGAGGTGATTTCTATTCTAAATGTGATGGTTTCCTATTGAAGAAACTACATTTGATTAATGATTGAATTGTCCACCACATGTTTAAGTCTTGAAAAGAGAGTGTTTGTATAAGTTTGTACATGCTTTTGAAATAAAAACTCTCTTATGATGTTTAAATTCTTTGGGTGATTATTAATATGATTTTAAGTAAGAAGGGCTATGGATATTATGTTGTATGAAATGAATGACTTGCAAGTCTCGGCATGATGATACTCTATTGTGATATTCCCTTAATAGAATATGAAAAAAATTTCTTATAAGCATGAAGTATGTTTTTAAGAAGCTAAAAATTGGGCTTAAAGAGAGTTTGATTGCTACTCAAAGAAGGCACGAGTTAAGATAACTCATTTCCCATAATCGAGTTTTGCTGATACGGGATTTATTATGCCCTTAAAGATGAGTTATGCCCTGAAAGAGGGTATTATATGTTGGGCTTGTGCCCTTTGCATATCAAAATCATAGACTTCAGCCCTTGCAAAAAACATGGGTTATGGGCATGGCCGCCGAGTCAAGGGCGGATTCCATATAGCCCATGGGATTATAGACTTGCAGGGTGTGCCATCGTACTCAAAAGTAAAACGAAGAGTTGAGTTAATGACTTACAAGAATGTTTTAAAGCTCTAGAATTATGCCCATGTGTTTTTGATATCTATTATGTTAAATTGTTTACTTAATGCTATCGACTGTTTTATATGGAACATATGTTTTTTTTGGTTAGTTCTACATACCAATATGTTACAAGTATTGACCGTCCTTCATGGCCGCTGCATTGTCTGAAAATGTAGGATCTGAGGCTTAGTCCCAGGGTCCAATTCAGTAGCAGTAGATTGTTCTAGGAGTCCACAGTTGGTGAGCGTACCTTACATCGAAAGGCATTCTATCTATATGTAATATCAATCAGCTTATGGTTCAGCCGACAGCCTTGTCACGACCTAGGCAGTTAATAGTAACTAGAGTCTTTGTAGATAGAATTTGAGAATAGTATTGTCATAATTTCATTGACATATTTTGGATTATAAGTTTCTATTGAATATTTTTATATTTTTCGCACTTTGATTTATGTATAGATTATGCTTATGATAGTGTACTAAAGGGTCACTCGGGCCTTCGTGGTTCCATATGCATATTGCGGTCAGGGCCTCAGTTTGGCTCATGAAAAGATTAGTATCAATGCGCAATTAATGGTCCCTTGGTATCTACGAAGTTGTGCTGAGTAGAGTCCTTTTATGAGATTCTAGCACACCACACTTATAAGGAGGAAGCTACAAGGCATTTAGGAGATGTTTCCCATTCTTTCATAGTCGAGTTCATGCCATTGTGATGTCCATTTTGAAGTTATCCAAATTCCTCCTTTACTCTAATTTTATTAGACCTGTCTCATTGTTGAGGCGATACAAGTGCAAAAGCTTAGAGTCTAAAAGATATGGTCCTTTCCGATTGCGTCATTAAAAGTTATGAAACTTCATAAGGGCTTGAGAGAAGTTAGTTAGTGCTTCAAAGTGTGTTGATTTAATCTTGTACCTCTATCTATATCAATCTGCATTTGAGCCTGAGGAATTAAGTATATTTAATCCATTTCATAATCCATGTTAAAGATGTCATGCTTAAGGATAATGAGATGTAGCAGCATGTTGGAGCAATATTTCTTCACGAGTAGTAGTATATGTTAAAGTGTCATAACCTATTAGAAGTAAGAAGGTCGATAAGTTAGTGATATGAAGTCACGAGGCTAAAAGTCAAGGTGAAGATAACTTTTGCATAGAGAAGTTAGTTTTAGTTGTATAACCCTTTTATTGAGGGGTGGGTTGCCCTTTTAAAGTGATTGAGTAATGTTGTAGCATTTGTAGATTGTATCGTAATTTGTGGAGGAAGTAGTTGGCTATGATTTTATAATTCCAAATAGGAAAAGAGCTCAAAGTGGATAGTTTTTGTGGTTCTAGAAATCATTTATTGGTGGTAGACCAAAAGAGGTAGATCAGTCAATAAGTTATTGGTAGAGACTCATTGGTGTTTATAAAATTTGAAGGAAGTTGGGATGTGTGCATAGGCAAGTTAATTTGATGTGAGAAGGTAGAATATGATAATAAAATCATAAGGGGTTAAATTATAAGATTAAGATCAACTTTAATTATTATGTGACTTTACCCTCTAGATTTTCTTTTCTATAGTAGTTGTGGTAGCTTCTATGGTGTAGTGGTAGCGTTGTGGGGATAATGAACTTATGGGCCATAGTTGCGTGAAATGAGAAACTTGGGTTGATTTCCCTATTTGATGGACGAGTATAGTAAGTGGCATGCTTCATCAATGGTATATGATTGATGATAGACTATAGACTTGATCTTTAGATGTGGATTGTCGTAGTGAGAATATTAGCTTAAGACTAATAATGCTTGTTTTTTGGGTATGAATTAGTAGGCTTGATGTGATGCGTGAAATACCCTAGGTTGGCAACTTGTGGGGAAAGGAGTGGATAACTGTGATATATATACATGAGGACTAAGGTAAAATGATGAATTGTGGTTGATTAATGTCACACCTCAAATCCTATTGGGGCGGACTGGCACCCGTAACCGAGGAGGCCCAGGAGAACCAGCTCATAACCTTATACTTCCCATGCATACCTCAATGACAACCCGAAATTCGGACAGCATCATGTCGCATATAAAAGGAAATAATCACCTCTATAAGCTTGAGCACGCATATATATGTATATACAATACTTGGCCGTTGGAGCCATCACGTCTATTAACAAAACACCACCTTGACTGTACATTAGGTCTACAAAGACTCTAGACAATCCACAGAGTTTAACTAAGGTCAGGACACACCCCGCCATATAACTAACTTCTATACAATACCAAAAGTGACTTGATATGACACGGAAAGCCCCGAAGCAAACTGGAGCTCACCAAAAGCAGCTGGATATCCTGGCTCCTACTTGTGATGTAATACCCCGTATTCAAGTACGTGTATTGGCGTATTCAAGTACGTGTATTGGTCTTATTTATATGGAATTAATTTTTTTATTTTATTTTATTTATACCGAAATTTGCCCATCGATGGTTCCATGAGAAGGTTATTGAATAATCTTTCCAACGATATAAATATTTCCAAACACGGATAGGTTTCGTATATAATCGAGTACGTTTGAAACTATAAAACGGTGGCCGGGATATTTGGGAATAGTAAATGTGCAGGAAATTTCCTTTACACAAACTACTGAGGCCAGCCAAATTTTTGGGTCAACATCGAATGATCATAACTCCTTTAATATAAAGAACTTGGAGAGCTGCAACCTATTAAAAGAAATATCTTTGAGTCTTCTTTCCAATACAATTGGTTTTATCAAAATCCAACGTTTGAGTAAGGAGTTATACTCGTTTTACTTCAGCCTATCAAAATAGATTTTTAGGGTCAACTTCAAACGACTATAACTCCTTCTACAGGACGAACTGGATGGCCTACTTTATATGACATTAAAGACCTTTGAATTATCCTTCAACGATACCAATTTCACCCAATTCTGATATCGGAGCAAAGAGGTATGGTCGATATACTTTAGCTTATCAAAACAGTCCACCAAAGGACAGATTTGACATTATTTAAATTTTAAAGGCATTTTGGTCATTTCTTATTATATTATGGATGGGAATATGTGTATATATACATGTATATGAGTTCAAAAACTCATTTTCATCATCAATCATTAAGAAAGAACAAACCCTAGCCAAATTTGACCTTTAAATTACTTTTGATTCAACCGTAGAAATTCCAAAGTAATCCGATAACTGCATTTGTCATCTCGAGAGCTTCGAACGGCACCTATTATTTATGCAAACAGGATCGCATAATCAAGAGGTGAATTCTAAGGTATGAATATTGTTTGCCTTTGTTCTTTTCCATAGGTATATGTATGATAGAGGATTATATGTATTGGTTGTTACTTAAAGGTGATGGAAATAGGGTTATGGACTATTTTACATGGTTTGGTTGTATTGAATTGTAGAAGGTGGATATGGTAATTGAGTTTTGGAAGGTGAATATGGTGATATACAATTGAATTGATGATTATTTATGTCTATGGCTCAATTTGGTTTAATGGATTGGTTGGAAGGATAAATGAATCCAAACTTGATATTGAAGGATGTTGTATGAATATGCATGGCATATGAATGTAATTGGAGTATAAGACGGTTAAAGTGACACCTTTATGGTGTAATTAAGGCCTACTACTTAATCACTAGTTTGGTGAATTCAAATCATTGAATTGTGACGTTTGGTTGCTAATACTAGATTGCTATATATGTTCATTATAGATAAGTAATCTGAAAAGATGGGAAGTCCATTTGGGACTAGTATTGAAGGTTGACAGTCAGGTATGTAAAGCATACTCTATACTATATCTTTGGCATGAAAGTGAACAATTGTTCTATTAAGAAAGTTTCCAAAGTTATTCAATAACATGTGATCCATAATGGTTTTTTATGATGTCCTAAGTTACCAATGAACTTGTTTCCACCCTACAAGATGTCAAGACATTCCAATACTTATTTGTTTTCCAAATCTTACATGTTTATTGCGTTAATGAATGTTAGAAGGTATCCGGTTACTCAAACAAGATCCATGTGTTATTAATGACTCCAAAGCGTTTCATTGATATACCAATAAGTTCCTACTTCATTGTTATGGCATTGATGACTCCAAAACACTTCATTATTGTGCCAATGAGTTCTTACTTCATCGTTATAGAATTGATGGTCTATTTATATGTCTATTATTGATGTATCATTGTTCAAAGTATCAAAAATGCGGTGGCAACCAAAATAACAATCTCAAAGATTAATTGAACTAAGTGATGGAAGTTCTCTCTTATCGGGTGGTATCCCAGGGGCATAAGCCTATCATGGGGTGATCCCTATTTATGTGTTTATGGGTGGTATCCCAGGTGCATAAGCCTATCATGGGTTGATCCCAGTTGATATGTATTGGAGGCAGCCTAATGGTCATAGTACAGTACAGTAATGATTACAAAAATGATAAGAACGAAGGTAAAGTGATTGACTAAATACAATGTACAGGTTTTCACAAGTTCTAGTAAGTGTGGTCCACTCCTATTACGATTTATTCACTTTTTTCTGATTTCTATTGAGCTCCCATATCATATGTGATTATCTACAGCTTTACATACTCTGTACATATTTTGTACTGACGTCCCCACGGGGGACCTGCATTTCATACTGCAGGTACAGGTACCTCAGCTCATACACCGCACAAGTAGGAGCCAAGATATCCAGCTGGTTTTGGTGAGCTCCAATTTGATTAAGGGCTTTCCGTGTCATATCCAGTCACTTTTGGTATTGTATAGAAGTTAGTTATATGGCGGGGTGTGTCCCAACCTTAGTTAAACTCTGTGTATTGTCTAGAAGCTTTGTAGACCTAATGTACAGTCAAGGTGGTGTTTTGTTAATAGACGTGATGGCTCCAACGGCCAAGTATTGTATATACATATACATGTCTGCTCGAGCTTATGTAGGTTATTATTTCCTTTTATATGCGACATGATGTTGTCCGAATTTTGGGTTGTCATAGAGGTATGCATGGGAAGTATAAGGTTATGAGCTGGTTCTCCCGGGTCTCCTCGGTTACGGGTGTCAGTCCGCCCCAATAGGATTTGAGGCATGACAAGTAATTAAGTGGGTAAGGGAGTAAGTATATAAGAATAAGTTGAACCCCCAGGGAACATGTTGTTAGATAAGGTTTTATATGTATATGTCATGTGCACCTAGTTCACGTTCTTGAAGTTTGTAGTATAAAGAAGTCTGGGGAGATGTTGTATGGTGTTCTTTAGAGTCTAATTGAGGAACTATAGGTTTGAAATATGTGCCTTTCATATAGTTTTAAATATTTTTTTAAGTTAGTTGTTATGTGATTAGATTTCTAATGTTAATGTGTTAAGTAGTGGTGAATGGATCATTATTTGAGTTGTAGGGTAATGGCTTTAGAGGCCAGCAAAAGGTAAGAGTAGAATTCCCGGAATGCAATACCTTAAGACTATAGTTTATTAGGGGAAGTTTAGCGTTTATGTGTATGGTGATATCCCTTTTTATGTTTAGAGTAGTGCTTGTAGATTTAATAAGAGGTTATGTCCGTAAGCCTAGGATTGTGACTTTGATCTAAGGGGAAGATGATAGACTAAGGTAGTTCTTGAATTTTCTCATGGTGGGAAGGATCGGGAAGAGTCATGATAAATCTATTCCTATTCAAGCGAAATCCTCCTTCTTCAATTTAAAAAGGTCATCTACCATTGTCTTATGTATTCAAGTCCTACCTATGTCTAAGGTTTATCTATATTAGTTATGGTAATGTTCCGACCTCCATAATAGAAGCAATAATGTCCCTCAGTGCTCCAATATTCCAATTATCCAATCTCTTTGTTATGTTGCTTGTGATCCATAAAATCCATGTCTCGCATCATTCTTGGTTCCAACAAACTATACTTCCTATATGTTACCGATCCATTTTATGTCAGGTCTAGTCCAAAGATATCAGGTTTATGAAAATAAAATAAGGAGCAAAAGCTTCAAGTAACAATCCTTGACTTCATGAATTTTTGCCTTATGTTATACGACTCATGATGTATGCGCTCATGTTTCTAATTGTGGTCTGACCTAAGAACTCTTGTTGTGTTGTTTTTATGTCAAACGTCTCTCTGCTTTTCATCTAGAAACATGATAAAGTAATCACTTCATTTCTATTCTATCGTATCTTCACCTCATGTCCTACCTTGAGTAGTGCAACAAGTATAAGTTATAATCATTTAGTGTTACTCCCATTCATGATGCTTATGATCGGGTCCCTCAATGACCCTCCGTATGTTAGTATGATGGTGGTAATGAAAGCATAGTAATTTCTTCTGTAAGGGAGTATATGTTTTTGAATGAGAAAATTTTAATGTGATTCTCGAGCTAAGGTTATAGGTGGAGGGGAAAAGAAAGATATGAACTTTTGTTGTGTGAAATAGTTAGGAAGGAGATATGAGGCAAAAATCTTTGTGAAAGTGATTTAATTTGCTGGTCTTAGTGGGGAGATCCATGAAGTATGTGTAGTAACGATAAGCTTTAATGTTGTAATTGATGAAAACACAAACTCATGTATTATGTGGTTAGTAATCCTTGAATTAAAACCCGAGGGTGTTTGATGGTAGTGATATGGTGAAGTAATATTCTTAAAGGGATGTAGATTATAGGGTCCAATATCTTAATCCAACACCTCTTTTCTCCAAGTTAGACTTTATCATAGAAGTACTATGCAGTGGGACTCAAAGTCTTGTGGTTAGATGTGTTATGGGACAATTGTAAGTTGGAAATGATGAAGCATGTTATTTATTGTTTGGGGCATAGACGAGTAGTGTATCTAAGTTTAAGTATATTTTTTGTATCATGTAAGTTAGACAATGCTTAAATTCCTATCTCCCGCGACATCTTAGTTCATGATTAATACTGATGTATATTAGGTCAATGATCACCAAGTAAAATCAACATTTTTGTTGTGATGATCATGAATCCTAGAATTCATATGCAAGGTTATCTATATGCCAATTCTCATTATCTTATGCTTCGTGCTTACACAATTTACTTTGGGTTATCCTGATGCTCTTTTGATGCCTTTGCATATTTTGTTGAGGAAAAATGTCCAATGCAAGGTTATGTTCTTTATTCCTTACTTTTAGATCTTCAACATTTCAATCCTAAGATATGAAATTCGCCTAGAAACATGGGCATTTAAGCCAACACTACCCAAATTACTTTTTCAAGAACATTAGAATAGCCCAACTAAGGTTAATCCTACTAACCATGAATCCAACACATAAACCACATCCCAATCCTAGCATACTATCATATCCATGCCACAAATTAGCTTAACCTAGAAATAGGATTCAAAAGGGTTCATAAACATTCTACCTTACAGATCCAAAACCTCCATCTAATTCCCCAAACATTAATAATAAATACTAAGTTACTTTATTCATAATTAGGCCTAACATTCATATTCACATGTCATACATAACATACATCATCTTCGAAGAATAATTGGTAGAAACCTACCATAAAGCCAAGCTGAAAATCATTCACAACATACTCGTCTTCACTTCATAATCCCCAAAATGTCATCGTGCTATCAAAAACATAATCTACTCATCAATAAAAGTATAACGATACCCATATTTTACTATTGTGCCCAAAGATCATCAAAGAATCATAACCCTTAAGAAAAGAGTGCAAAAAAGCTAATTTTGGGCGAAAATCAAGGACTAGGTGAATTTGGAGTTTTACGTCAAGAACTAATAAATTCATCAATAATGTGATGAAATCTTACCTTAATTCGGATAATAATCGCGATAATAGATGATAATCAAGCTCCTAAGTCACACACAATTTTGAATTATCATACGCATTTAGGGTTTTAGGCTCTCAAATATGAAGGAAAAATGCCCAAATTTGCGACCTTAGGTTCTATTTATAGACCCCCCCCCCACGCGAAGAGATGCGGTATCCCCATGATAACAAAGTTAAAAACTTATTATTGACCTCGGAACTCATTCAAAATCAAAATATCATGATCCAATAGTAAAATTTTAGTGAAAACCATATTTCAAATCCATTAGAATCATCAAAACTTTCATCTGAGATCATTCTAGATGAAATTGGGGCCCACACCTATAGTTTCATTTTTCATAAAATCCGTTCAATAACCCAAAATAAGTCCGGGAGCCTTGAGACCTGAATAAAGAGTCCCCTAGACAAAAATCGATGTTCTGGATGTGAAGGTAAAGTCAAATTTTACATCTAAGATCGTTTCACTGAAGCTTTTTGCTGGTGACCATTTGGGACAAGAGAAGACTTCAAATCAGGGAATTGGTTCTAAAAAACAAATGAATTGCCCGGTGATTGAACCGTCTATCCCAGCAAGTCATAAATTAATTGTGGAAGCTATGTAGAAGTCGTAATAATGAAGATAAGTGGAAATATGAAAAATAACCGGAAGGGTCATTACATCGCTTTATTCATTTGGCATGCTTAAATACATTTCTCAAGAATGGACGTTAATTTTCCTAAACCTTTAGACAAACTATCGCGAGAAAGAGTTGTTCTAGCTATAATGCACACCTTTTATATTATGAGAGAAGTTAGTCTTTCCAATTCTTGCTTAACCCTTCTTTGATCTGGAACTAAATATACCGATGACTTTTGTCGTTGAAATCATTATATTTCATATTCACCCATCTGAGGAGGAGGTCAGTAAGTTTAGAGAAAAAATTTGCACTCGTTGTAGTGCATCTACATCATAGGGTGTCAACAAACAGTGATGAAAGTCTCCCGAAAAAACATATAAGAGATTATCCACCTAATAAAGAACACCTCAATTGAAGAAGAATGGACCTTAAATATTGTAACCTTTTGAAAACTTCATACTTATAACTCGTGAAATATCTAAATAGATCACATGTCCCATGACAACAGTCTAAGGTAAACAACAAATCACGCTATTATAGCTCCCATTTGATCTTAGATTTTGAAGTTGAAACATATAACTCAAAAATTTAAATTTTTCAAGTGGTGATTTTTGAAATTTTAAAATTGTATTGAACATGCATTTTACTTGAAAAAGAATTGAACTTTTGTGCTTCCTTCATTTCAAAATACATGTCACAATTTCATTTTGAGAGTCAAATAATATAAACTTTAATTTGACTAATATTTTAAGGTTTATTTTTTTTATAATTTTTGAATATCAAAATTTAAATTTAAAAATATTGAAGCAATCTAATAAAATTTATCTTTAAAGGTTATTAAAATCGACTCTGAAGAAGTGAATTGTGACAACTATTTTGGGATGAATAGAGGGAATCGTGAGAACACTAAGTGATTCTTTCCTACTGAACATGACAAGTATCCTGTAAAATTAGTCAAGGTGCATGAAAGTTGTCCGGATGAAAATAATATATCAAAAACCAAAAAGAAGTACACAACTAATAAACACTATAGGTGATTCTTCCATAGTGGGCGTGGTAGGTTTACGGTCAAATACGCCGAGGTACATGAAAACTGGTCCGAATATCATGATTATAAAAAAAAAAAAAAAAACTATACAACTAATGAAAACTAGGTGATTATTCCCTGGTGGCCACGGTAGATATCCCATTAACTTAATTGATGTGTATGAAAACTGACCCAGACTTCAAGATTATGAAAAACTAAAAAAACACTACACAACTAATAATCATTAGGTGATTATTTTTCGGTGGCCGTGGCAGGTATCCGTGAAATTAGACGAGGTGCTTGAAAGCTGGCGCAAATACCATGATTATTCAAAAAAAATAAAATATACAACTAATAAGAACTAGGTGATTCTTCCCTAAAGGCCATAGCAGGTATCCTACGAAATTAGTCGAGGTGCATGAAATGTGACCCAGATACCACGCAAATTCAAAAAAAAAAAACCTACACAACTAATAAACACAAGGTGATTCTTCACCGGTGGCCATGGAAGGTATTAGTCTATGTGCATTCCCTCGATAATTCCCTCTATTCGTTCCAAAATAGTTGTCAGATTCACTTCTTGACAGTCGATTTAAATAATTTTTAAAGATAAATTTAATTAGACTGCTTCAATATTTTAAAATTAAAATTTTGATATTCAAAAATTATAGAAAAATACACCTTAAAATATTAGCCAAATTATAGTTCATATTATTTGACTCTCAAAATGAAATTGCGACAAGTATTTTGAAATGAAGGAAGCACAAAAGTTCAATTCTGATTCAAGTGAAATGCATGTTCAATACAATTTCAAAATTTCAAAATTCACTACTTGAAAAATTTTAAATTTTCGAGTTATAAGTTTCAACTTCAAAACCTATGATCAAATGGGAGCCATGGCAGGTATTAGTCGGTGGCTACTGAGGAAGAATCACCTAGTGTTTATTAGTTGTGTAGTTTTTTTTTTGAATTGTCATGGTATCTGGGCCAGCTTTCATGCACCTTGACTAATTTCATGAGATACTTGCTATGGCCATTTAGGAAGAATCACCTAGTGTTTATTAGTTGTCTAATTTATTTATTTTTGAATAATCGTGGTATTTGCGCCAGCTTTCATGCGCCTCGACTAATTTCATGGATACCTGCCATGGACACTGAGAAAGAATCACCTAATGATTATTAGTTGTGTCGTGTTTTTTTTATTTTCATAATCTTGATATCTGGGTTACTTTTCATACACCTCGATTAAATTCATGGGATATCTACCATGTCCACCAGGGAAGAATCACCTAGTGTTTATTAGTTGTATAGTTTTTTTTTATAATCATGATATTTGGACCAGTTTTCATGTACCTCGACTAATTTGACCTGAAACCTACCATGCCCACCAGGGAAGAATCACTTATAGTGTTTATTAGTTGTTACTTTTTTTATTTTTGATATAATCCTCGTATCCTGATAGCCTTCATGCACCTTGACTAATTTTACTGGATACTTGTCACGTCCAGTAGTGAAGAATAACTTATTGTTTATTAGTTCTGTATTAATAAAATACAAATAGAAAGTCCTTTTGAACAATTTGTAAAAACAATTGCTAATAATGATTATAGTTACAAAAATATAGACATAGAAGAAGATTTAGAAATAATAAATGATAGAATAAGTACAACAAAAAGAATAGCTTATGAAAAATCAGAATCATCAAGTTCATCAAAAAGAACAAGTTATGAAACAAGTTCAATAGTTAATTTAAATCAATATTACATAACAAGAACAATAAATGAAAAGGAATATTTAATACTCTTAAATATAGGACAAGAAGAAAATTATATAGCAAAATATCTAGTAAAAAATGAGGAAATAAAATTCGATAATAAGATATATGCCCAGATCTACCATGAAGCTTAATAAACACTAAAAATTTAGAAGAAAAAGAAATAATAATAGGAGTTAGAAAAATGAAAATAGAATTTGAAATAAAGGAATAAATGCAAAAAGTAGACATAATATTAGGAATTAAATGGCTAGAACAAGTAAAACCATACAATATAGAACATACACAATAATGTATAACATATATTAGAGAAAGATTATTCCTAAGAAGAGCTTTAACATGATATGAAAATATATGTATTAATGAAGATAATAGTAGAAGAATATTACAGTAGATATTATATGTCTATGATAGATACAGGAGTAGAAGCTAATTTATGTAGATATAATTGTTTACCAGAAAGTAAATGGTATAAATTAAAAACACCAATAATAGTTAAAGGATTTAATAACGAAGGAAGCTTTATTACTTATAAAGCTAAGAATGTAAAAACACAAGTATGAGATAAAATATTAACAATAGAAGAAATCTATAATTATGAGCTAACATCAAGATATATACTTTTAGGAATGCCGTTTTTAGAAAAATTATACCCACATATAATAACTAGAACAGATTGGTGGTTTACAACACCATGTAAACAGAAAGTAAAAGCAAAAAGAGTTATTAATAAAATAAGAAAGAAAACTGATTGGATAAAAGGAAGTGAAAAAATTATACAAAAATTGGAAAATATAAAAATACCGAAGATACAATAGAATTGGTCGTATTTTCAACGAATAAAAAGGAAATAACTATATTTTTAATAAATAAGATAGAAATAATTAAGAAAAAATTAGAACAATTATATAGTAAAGATTCATTAAAAGGATGGAAAAAACATAAAACCACTATAAAAATTGAATTACTAGATAAAAATAGCATAATAACTCAGAAAACATTAACATATAATTTTGATGGTTTAAAAGAATTTAAAATGCATATAGAAGAATTATTAGAAAAACAATATATACAAAAAAGTAATAGTAAACATAATAGCCCAGCATTTATAGTAAATAAACATAGTGAACAAAAAAGTGGAAAAAGTAGGATGGTTATTGATTACAGAAATTTAAATGCAAAAACAATGACTTATAATTACCCACTACCAAACAAGATATTAAAAATAAGGCAAATACAAGGATATAATTATTTTAGTAAATTTGATTGTAAATCAGGATTTTACCATTTAAAGTTAGAAGAAGAATCTAAGGAATTAACCGCATTTACGGTACCACAAGGATTTTATGAATGGAATGTACTACCATTTGGATATAAAAATACACCAGGTAGATATCAACATTTTATGGATAATTATTTTAAACAATTACCTAATTGTATAGTATACATAGATGATATACTATTGTATACAAAAATTAAAGAAGAACATTTAAAATTATTAGAACAATTTACAGATATAATAGAAAAATCAGG
>NC_061119.1:5313831-5316597 GCF_002878395.1 Capsicum annuum
TATCATCTATGTATACTATACAATTAGGTAATTGTTTAAAATAATTACCTAATTGTATAGTATACATAGATGATATACTATTGTATACAAAAATTAAAGAAGAACATTTAAAATTATTAGAACAATTTACAGATATAATAGAAAAATCAGGATAAGTTTAAGTGAGAAGAAAGCAGAAATTATGAAAAATCAGATAGAATTTTTAGAAATACAAATAGATAAAAGTGGAGTCAAAATGCAACAACACATAGTCCAAAAAATCATAAATTCAGAAGAAGAATTAGATACAAAAAAGAAATTACAACCATTTTTAGGATTAGTAAACCAAGTAAGAGAATATATTCCAAAATTAGCAGAAAACTTAAAACCATTACAGAAAAAAATTAAAAAAGGATGTAGAATACAGATATAATGAAGAAGACAAAAGACAGGCACAGAAAATAAAATTACTTTGTAAAGATTTACCAAAAATACAATTTCCAGATGAAAATAAAAAATTTACATATATAGTAGAAGCTGATGCAAGTAATATAGTTATGGAGGAGTACTCAAATATAGGTATGAAAAAGATAAATTAGAACATCATTGTAGATATTATTTAGGAACGTTTAACGAGACAGAAATAAAATGAGAAATAAATAGAAAAGAATTATGTTCTTTATATAAATGTCTAATAGCATTTGAACCATATATCCTGTATAACAAGTTTATTGTTAGAACAGATAATACACAGGTAAGATGGTGGCTAACAAGAAAAATACAAAATTCAGTTACGACAAAGGAAATTCGGAGACTAGTATTAAATATACTGAATTTTACATTTACAATTGAAGTAATCAATACTAACAAAAATATCATTGCAGATTACTTATCAGGACAAAGCTACTCAAACTGATTTACCAACGGAAGAGGCTAATGCCAAAGATACCCAGACTGATTTATTGCTCCAAATTTTTAAACAAATGGAGTTATTACAAGAACGAGTTATTACACTAACTACTGAAGTTATAAATGTAAAAGTGCAAGTCGAGCGCTATAAAAAAGCAAGATACTGTTCAGGAAGAGCACATTAAAAAACTAGACCTAGAAGGTGACGATGAGAAACACCTTAAAACTCAAATTACTACCGAAACTTCAATTACAGCTGCAGGAACATCTAAAGGAAAAAATATAGTCACTCAAAATAGATCTGAAATACCAAAGAAAAAGAATTATAACCTTAGCCAAATATTTTCAAAACCATATACACCAAATATACAAAATTTAGATGCATTTTCACCTCCCCAGATACATACCTATTCTAAATCACTTAACCAAGAAAAACATACAATTATTCTTCTCGTAAATTCATTGACAACATACACACTTTACAAACCTTATTAAATACCAAACCTATTCAAAGTGAAGAGCTAGCCGCACAGCAAAGAGGATATATTACCCAAAAATGCCAAAATTACAATAAACTTATTGCCTTACCAGGAACAAGCCCAGATTTTATTAAATCATGTTACTATTATGGATTATTATCTACGATTTACACAACCAATGGAGAAGAGTTAGCAGGAATCCCAGAAATTCACAAAGAATTTATGACTTACAAGAGAATTACCAACGGACAATTATTCTATGTTAGATTTCATTCCGCACGAGCAGAAATATTATTTGATGAAATTAAATAGACTATTAATGTGGTCAAAATGGGTATGACCAGAGATTATATTATTCTGGAAGAAATATGTGAATAGACCGAGATACCTAAAACTCAGATACCAGCATTTTACCGCAACAAAAGAGTTATTGAAATAAGCAATATATTATTAGAGTAACTTAATAATTATTCCAATAAAAAGCCAGTTTGAATATATAATTCAAGGAATCAAGCATTGATTTATCACCTTGCAAAGAAGTTAGAGAACATGACATGGAAGATCTTAGAAAATGGGGATTAAAACTCCTCAGACCAGAAGAACAACCATTAACGAGATCTATCAGTAAGGGAATTATTTCAGAAGAAGCTATCGATCAATTTTGGAAAAAAGTTGGCCAAAAATATAAAGACCACATATGCAGTAGATGTAGTGGCAAGCACAACTTTATTCCAGATGTGATGCTACACTGACAAAAAATAAAGAAGATAACCCAAGCAGATACCGAAGAAAGAGATAAAGACAAAAGACATGTGAATAAATTTATTTTACGTAAAATATTTTGATGTAAATTCTTAGGCATTTAAAGTTTTTTTTGTTACTTAGTGCTTTATGTCAAAGTCTTCTTTAAAGATGAAGACTTTTTTGTAAGTATTAATTAACCTAGCCTAGACTAGTATAGGGTTTGATTTTTCAAGTCATTTTTTAGGAAACATCATATGTAAATTTCAGTCATAAATAGAAGAACCGAAGGCAATGCAAAAGCAAGCCTTCATGTGTTGAAGCAAAAACTTTCTCTCTTATCCACAACAAATATTTTGCTTATTCATATAAAAAAAATAGGTATATTTCAATGGAAAAATCTATGGAGGAACAAAACTTAGGATTATCAAACTTACCAGAACAGGTATATTTATTCAGTATTATGAATAGCTAAATTCATAATTCCTAAAAATCATGATATAATAAGATAAGTTCATGTTAGTTACTTTATAGTAGAAGTATTCGAAAAATAGCATATTAAGAAGTTTATTAGCAAAGTGGAAATGGAGAAAAATCCCTAAGAACTATGTCATCCTAAAGGTGAAACCAATAAGGCAAGAAGCCGTGGTAGGGAGTA